>NW_028261129.1:0-34191 GCF_056163025.1 Triticum urartu | reverse complement strand
GGATAATAGCACCAGAGATAATATTGTTTCCATAAAGTAAAGAACCAGAAACAGGCTCACGAATACCATCAATATCTACTGGAGGGGCAGCGATGAAGGCGATAATAAATACAGAAGTTGCGGTCAATAAGGTAGGGATCATCAAAACACCGAACCATCCGATGTAAAGACGATTTTCAGTGCTAGTTATCCAGTTGCAGAAGCGACCCCACAGGCTTGTACTTTCGCGTCTCTCTAAAATTGCAGTCATGGTAAGATCTTGGTTTATTCAAATTGCAAGGACTCCCAAGCACACGTATTAACTAGAATATAGATAATAGAAGGCTTGTTATTTAACAGTATAACATAGACTATATACCAATGTCAACCAAGTCAGCCCAAAGATTAGCTATCCATATAACTAAATTAACCAAACCAATAATTTTGTATTTGTAAATGAAGTGAGTCAAAGTGAAAAACTTTGATGGGTCTTTTCTATATGGGTTGCCCGGGACTCGAACCCGGAACTAGTCGGATGGAGTAGATAATTCTTCCTTGTTACAATAGAGAAAAATCCCTCCCCAAATCGTGCTTGCATTTTTCATTGCACACGACTTTCCCTATGTAGAAATAGCCAATTTCTATTCCAAAGAGGAAGTTCTACTAATTTTTTTAATTAGTAAGTTGATTCACCTACTCTTTATTATAATAAAAAGAACATTTCAGAATGAAAAATAGAAAAGTTTTTTCTTGATCATTTATCAACCCTTTCCTGTTTCTTAATTTCGTCTAATGATTAATTAAGAGGGTTGACCAGGTCATTGATACGTATAATATCCAAATACCAAATACGCTCAGTGTGTGATCCACAGAAAGAAAAAAGAGTTGTTTTGGTGAACATCAAAGAAAAAACTTGCTCTTCTTCCATAAAAAATTCTTCTAAAAATGCCGAACCCAATCGTTGCATAAAAGTTCGTACCGTGCTTTTATGTTTACGAGCTAAAGTTCTAGCACATGAAAGTCGAAGTATATACTTTAGTCGATACAAAGTCCGTTTTTTCGAAGATCCACTATGATAATGAAAAAGATTTCTACATATCCGACCAAATCGATCAAGAATATCCCAATCTGATAAATCTGTCCAAATGGGTTTACTAATAGGATGCCCCGATCCAGTACAAAATTGAGCTTTTGATAAGTATCCTATGAGGAGAGTAGCGGGGACTATGGTATCGAATTTTTTCATTCGAGTATCTATTAGAAATGAATTCTCCAGCATTTGATTCCTTACTAACAAAGAACTTTTTTGTACACTTGAAAGGTACCCCATAAAATCGAAGCAAGAGTTTGCTAATTGGTTTATATGGATTCTTCGCGGCTGAGTCCAAAAACAGAAATAATATTGCCAGAAATTGATAAGGTAGCATTTCCATTTCTTCTTCAAAAAAAAAGTGCCTTTTGATGCAAGAATTGCCTTTCCTTGATATCGAACATAATGCATAAGAGGATCCATAAAGAACCATAGGGTTTTCCGAGAAAAACCAGGGTACATTATCCCAAAATGTTCCATCTTCCTAGAAAAGTGGATTCGTTCCAGAAAAGTTCCAGAAGATGCTAATGGTAAGCAAGAAGATTGTTTACGAAGAAACAACAAAAAAAATTCATATTCTGATACATAAGAGTTATATAGGAATTGAAATAGTCTTTTATTTTCTTTTTGAAAAAAAAAAATGGATTTCATTGAAGTAATAAAACTATTCCAATTCGAATAATAGTTGAGAAAGAATCGCAATAAATGCAAAGATGGAACATCTTGGATACGGTATTGAAGGAGTTGAACCAGGATTTCCAAATGGATAGGATAGGGTATTTCTATATGTGATAGATAATCCAAATGCAAAAATTTGTCTTCTAAAAAGGGAAATATTGAATGAATAGAGCGTAAATTCTGAAACTTTGGTATTTCTTTTTCTTTCAGACAAAAAAATTCCCGTAGCGAGAATGGGATTTCCACAACGATCGCAAACCCTTCAGATAGAATCTGAGAATAAAACTCAGAATAAAAATAATTTTTGTAATCCAATAATCGATCTTGGTTAGGATGATTAACCGAGTTATCCAAAAAATTCTGCTGATACATTCGAATAATTAAACGTTTCACAAGTAGTGAACTAAATTTCTTGTTATTACAACTAACAACTATTTCCACAGGTTCAGAACCATTTAATCCATAATGGTGGGCAAATGCATAAATATATTCCTGAAAGAGAAGTGGGTAGACAAAGTATTGTTGACGAGATTTATGTTTTTCTGAATACCCTTCGAATTTTTCCATTTGTATTTCTACTTGAATCAGAGAGAAGAAGCATTTCTCGGTTTATCGAATGATGATACATAGTGCAATATGGTCAGAACAGGGTGTTGCATTTTTAATACAAACCCTGGAAAGAAAGGGAGTCTAATCCACAGATCTTTTTCTGCTCCTTTTCTACCCAATTAGTTTATGTTTGTTCTAATTAAAAAAAAAGAACAGAACAAGTTTTTTATTTTTGCAGGCCAATCGCTCTTTTGACTTTGGAATACAGCCTCTTTATCAATATACTGCTTCTTTTACACATTCAATCCATAACATCCCTTATTCAATCCATAATCAAGAATAATTAGGATTTCTAAAAAAAAAAAGAAAAAATAAAGGGTCCACTCATAGGAAAACCCAACCTTTCCCCGCATCCGG
Source organism: Triticum urartu (assembly GCF_056163025.1). Taxonomy (NCBI): domain Eukaryota; kingdom Viridiplantae; phylum Streptophyta; class Magnoliopsida; order Poales; family Poaceae; genus Triticum; species Triticum urartu. Next base: position 31,478 of record NW_028261129.1, on the reverse strand, counting down.
CACTAATCTATTTTTAACGTCTAATTAGAGCGGGGAATCATTCCAATTAGGAAGTTCAGCTCGTTGCTTTTTATTTTACCAGAATTGGAGCCAGGCTCTATCCATTTATTCATTAGACCCAGAAAATCGTAATTTTGGATTCCATTCAAAAAAGATTGATTTTATTACGACATGCTATTTTTTCCATTCATTACCTTTGAGGATCAGTCGTGGTCTTCTAGACTCTACCAAGAGTCTGGACGAATTTGTTGTTTCATCCAAATGTGTAAAAGATCATAGTCGCACTTAAAAGCCGAGTACTCTACCATTGAGTTAGCAACCCAGATAAAAAAAGGATCTTAGATACGATCGAAATCCAAAAATCAATGGAATTACACCGCGCGCTTCTGTCAAAACATTGAACTAGCAAGACATCAAAAGATTTTTTTTATCGACCATGAAAAACACTCAAATGCCAAAACGAACAGGTCCGGTGAAATTCCACTAAAGTAAAGTTAAAAAAAGAGCGACCCTAATCACGATGGCCAAATTCTCCTTATTTTTAGCGATTTTTATTAACAAAAAATATATATTATAAAAAAATATATATTATATTGTATGAGAATACATGCAAGAGGAACACCCTTATCATTTGAGCGAAGTGTAGGCGGAAAAATTGAATATGGAGTGAGGATAAAGAGACCCATCTATCTACAAATTCTATTTGTTCAATAGACCTTTGTCAATGGAAATACAATGGTAAGAAAACAAATTAGATAGAAAAAGTAAATAAAATAGGGGCTTATGTTGGATTGGCACGATATAATATAAATCCAAATAGGATTAAAAAAGAGGTAAATTGTGTCTAAATAATTAGACAACTAGGAATACTAATAATCTTCTCCTATCCTATTTTTTGATTCATTTAGTTCTTCAATTAACTCAAAGTTCTTTCTTTTTCTTTAAAGAATTCTGCCTTCCTTAAAATATCATAAACAGTTCTTGTTGGTTGAGCACCCTTTTCAAGGAAATAGAGAATAGCTGGAACATTTAAACAAGTTTGATTCTTTATCGGATCATAAAAACCTACTTTTTGAAGATCTCTTCCTTCTCTTCGAGATCGAACATCAATTGCAACGATTCGATAGACAGCTTATTGGGATAGATGTAGATAAACAACGCCCCCCCCTAGAAACGTATATGAGGTTTTCTCCTCATACGGCTCGAGAAAATGATTCGAATTTCTGTCGATAATAATAGAAATTAGACTATGACGTGCATTAATTTCCTTACAGAAAAAACAAATTTCATTTATACTCATGACTCAAGTGGGCTAATTTTGCCTGACAAACTTCGAAGGCAAAATCCTTCCAAAATTTTTGAGTCGTCTTTAAACTCTTTTCTTTGTCTCATTTCGAACGAATTGACTTTTATTCCTTATTCTAATCCAACTCTGTTGTTGAGACAATTGAAAATTGTGTTTACTTGTTCTGGAATCCTTTATCTTTGATTTGTGAAATCCTTGGGTTTAGACATTACTTCGGGAATTCCTATTTTTTTCTTTCAAAAGAGTAGCAACATACCCTTTTTTCTTATTTCCTTCGATAAAGCATTTATCTCTTCTATAGAAATCTAATAAGAGGGATTGATTCTGATATACTTTTATTGGACTTTCTTCTTATTTTAACCTTTCGATTTATTTCTATATTAAGGATAGACTGACAAAGTTGGCCTAATTTATTAGTTTTCACTAACCCTAGATTCTTTCCCTTGATAAAAAAAATTCTGTCCTCTCGAGCTCCATCGTGTACTATGTTACTTAAACCCAGCGCAAATTTGGTTCGGAACGAATAGAACAGGCTATGTCGAGCCAAGAGCATTTTCATTACTATGGAAAATGATGGATAGCAAAATCCACAATCGATCATGTCCTTCAAGTCGCACGTTGCTTTCTACCACATCGTTTTAAACGAAGTTTTACCATAACAAACATTCCTCTTTTCATTGCAAAGTGGTATAGAGAATTGATCCAATATGGATGGAATCATGAATAGTCATTGGTTTAGTTTTTTTATACTAATTAAAACTTGCTATCTATGGAGCAATATGGATAAAAGAAAGTAAGTATTTATCCGGGAAGCCTCCGCCAAGATCCAATTTATTTAAACCCATATTAAAATTCTATCATATGAATGAAACATAGTTTGAAAAAGACGACTAAACAAGTTTGCTTAAAACTTATTTATTCTTAAATTTCCACCCTCAACGGATGGCTCGAGATGATCAATCTTGAAGTGAGAAAAGAAGGATTGACTCTTCCTCAATAAATAAACTATCAACCTCCAAAAAAGTTTAATTAATTTAATTACTAGAATTAGAATTCTAGTAGTAATATATTTTTTCAGTACCAAAAACAATTAACTATAATAACTAAATAAACTATTCCAATGAAAAGATTGAAAGTTTTTGGTAGTTATAGAATTCTCGTACTTCTTCAACTCGAATACCAAAAGGAAGAAAAAAATATGACTAAGTGATTTTATAGTAGAGGCATATCCTGAATGTGCTTGATAGATCCCATTTTTTCATGAAAATAAAGATAGTCAATTTGACTGGACTTAAGACTTTATTATGTTTTCTGAGAAAGAATAAGATATCATTATTCTCTTTAATAAACTTTTGTCTCGTACGGAATACTATATGATTTCACCGTTTGTTTCATCAGAAACAATCTGGGACGGAAGGATTCGAACCTCCGAGTAACGGGACCAAAACCCGCTGCCTTACCACTTGGCCACGCCCCATTTCGGGTTTTATGCGACACTAATAAACACTAGTATGTTTATTTGTTATTCGTCAATACCATTTCAATTACATAAAAAAGGAGGGATATTCTCTTGCTAGTATTCTACACATGCGGATAATATAGAATCAAAAAAATGCATTGATCATTACATGGAATTCTATTAAGATATTATATGAAAGTCGAATTTATTCCACTCTCATTTGAGAGTGCGAATACAAGGAGGTATTTTGTGTTTGGGAAAGTCCGAAGAAAAAAGATTTTGAATCTGCCTTTTCCTTCTTTCCCTTAAAAAAATAACTCAAGAAAAATCCAATTATTTACTCTACAAGAATGAAATGCTTGTTATGCCTAATATACTTAGTTTAACCTGTATCTGTTTTAATTCTGTTCTTTATCCTACTAGTTTTTTCTTTGCCAAATTACCCGAAGCTTATGCTATTTTCAATCCAATCGTGGATATTATGCCTGTTATACCTCTATTCTTTTTTCTATTAGCCTTTGTTTGGCAAGCTGCTGTAAGTTTTCGATGAAATCTTTAGTACTCTGTATGCCAAATTGAATGATGTGTTCATTCCAAAAAAATTTTAAAATGGGTAAAAGCCGAGAAGTTTTATATTTTTATATTATGAACCTTCGATTCTAAAATTTAAATTCTTCTACATTGAATGGGTAGCTACAGCAATAAATTTGGATCAGCCTTTCTACTCCCCTGCACCTAGGTTGAGCAGGTACCTAAAGGTACCTACACAATACCTAACCACCTAACCCTATTTTTGCTATTGATAAGAGTGCTTATTATAAAAGAATTCTTGCAATTTTTTTCAAGAATTCTTTTTTGCATTTTTAGGTATAAAAAAAAACCATCCTAGTGGATCCGTGTGGTAAGGAAAAACTGGTAATCTATTCCTTAAAAAAAAATCTTGGAGATTATGTAATGCTTACTCTCAAACTTTTTGTTTATACAGTAGTGATATTCTTTGTTTCACTCTTTATCTTTGGATTCTTATCTAATGACCCAGGACGGAATCCTGGACGCGAGGAGTAAAAATTCAGTTTTTTTTTTTCTTATTGGATTTGTTTCGTACATTTATCTATGAGAAAATCCGGGGGTCAGAATTCTTTCCAATTCGAAAGTCCCAAATGATCCAAGGGAGCGGAAAGAGAGGGATTCGAACCCTCGGTACAAAAAAATTGTACAACGGATTAGCAATCCGCCGCTTTAGTCCACTCAGCCATCTCTCCACGTTCCAAAGCGAAAGGTTTCCGTGATATGATATAGGCAAGAAATAAGAAATAACGGTTGCAAAAAACCCCTTTTTTTTCTTTCAAAAGTCTATAAAAATTATATTGCCAATTCCATTTTAATTATATTCTTTTTTCTTAATGTTAATAAAAAAAGAAGAAAATTCTTGTTTTTTCTTTCTAAAAATCGATATTGGCCGAGAGACAATCAAATAGATTTTCTCTTTAGCGGGCATTTCCATATAGGACTTGTTATAATTATAATAAAACAAGCAGGTTATATAAAAAAAACGCTTTTTTTGTCGATTATTTATCAAGAAAGCAAAAAGGGTTCTTATCAAATCCACCATAAAATTGGAAAGAAGCATAAAGTAAGTAGACCTGACTCCTTTAATGATGCCTCTATCCGCTATTCTGATATATAAATTCGATGTAGATGAAATTGTATAAGCGAATTTTTTTTATTTCCTTAGACTTAGACCGCGCAAGACAAGAATTTTTCGCTATTTACGATTTCATATTCTTGTTACTAGATGTTCTATAGGAATAAGAAGAAATCGCAACTCCTTTGCGCTACACATAAAATTGGATTTCGAAGGTCCATTTTTTTTTTTCAGAATCCTCTATTATTTTAGTTCTTCCACCCATGCAATAGAGAGGGAATGGGAAAAGAAGGGTTACTTTTATTTGCATTTTTCCCTTAAAAGATAGACTTTGAAATAGGAGTCTTGGAATAATGCTGAATTCAAAGGTTTATTTCTTTCTATAGTATAAGAAAAACAATTTATTTCTATTTCTATAGTATAAGAAAAACAAATAAATAGTATAAGAAAAACAAATCGAATCAAATTCATGGATTTACCACGACCTCGGTTGTGACTGTGACTCCATAGATAAAAATGGGAAATTTCTCTCTTCGAGACCATTGAAAAAGGGCATTGAACGAGAAAGAAATCGTCCACAGATAATAAAACTATCATATGCCTTGGAAAGTGATATGAGGTGCTCGGAAATGGTTGAAGTAATTGAATAGGAGGATCACTATGACTATAGCCCTTGGTAGAATTCCTAAAGAAGAAAATGATCTATTTGATACTATGGATGACTGGTTACGAAGGGACCGTTTCGTTTTTGTAGGATGGTCTGGCCTATTGCTCTTTCCTTGTGCTTATTTCGCTTTAGGGGGTTGGTTTACAGGGACAACTTTTGTAACTTCTTGGTATACCCATGGATTGGCTAGTTCCTATTTGGAAGGTTGTAATTTCTTAACCGCAGCAGTTTCTACCCCTGCCAATAGTTTAGCACACTCTTTGTTGCTACTATGGGGGCCCGAAGCACAAGGAGATTTTACTCGTTGGTGTCAATTAGGCGGTCTATGGACTTTTGTAGCTCTCCACGGGGCTTTTGCACTAATAGGTTTCATGTTACGCCAATTTGAACTTGCTCGGTCTGTTCAATTGCGGCCTTATAATGCAATCTCATTCTCTGGTCCAATTGCTGTTTTTGTTTCTGTATTCCTTATTTATCCACTGGGGCAATCTGGTTGGTTCTTTGCGCCGAGTTTTGGCGTAGCAGCGATATTTCGATTCATCCTTTTCTTCCAAGGATTTCATAATTGGACGTTGAACCCATTTCATATGATGGGAGTTGCCGGAGTATTAGGTGCGGCTCTGCTATGCGCTATTCATGGAGCGACCGTAGAAAACACTCTATTTGAGGACGGTGATGGTGCAAATACCTTCCGTGCTTTTAACCCAACTCAAGCTGAAGAAACTTATTCAATGGTCACTGCTAACCGCTTTTGGTCCCAAATCTTTGGTGTTGCTTTTTCCAATAAACGTTGGTTACATTTCTTTATGCTATTTGTACCCGTCACCGGTTTATGGATGAGTGCTATTGGCGTAGTTGGCTTGGCTCTGAACTTACGTGCCTATGACTTTGTTTCCCAGGAAATCCGTGCAGCGGAAGATCCTGAATTTGAGACTTTCTACACCAAAAATATTCTTTTAAACGAGGGTATTCGTGCGTGGATGGCAGCTCAGGATCAGCCTCATGAAAATCTTATATTCCCTGAGGAGGTTCTACCACGTGGAAACGCTCTTTAATGGAACTTTCGTTTTAGCTGGTCGTGACCAAGAAACCACCGGCTTTGCTTGGTGGGCTGGGAATGCCAGACTTATCAATTTGTCCGGTAAACTGCTTGGAGCTCATGTAGCTCATGCCGGATTAATCGTATTCTGGGCCGGAGCAATGAACCTATTTGAAGTGGCCCATTTCGTACCAGAAAAGCCCATGTATGAACAAGGGTTGATTTTACTTCCACACTTAGCTACTCTAGGTTGGGGAGTAGGGCCAGGGGGGGAAGTTCTAGATACTTTTCCGTACTTTGTATCTGGCGTACTTCACCTAATTTCCTCCGCAGTCTTAGGCTTCGGTGGCATTTATCACGCGCTTCTGGGACCCGAGACTCTTGAGGAATCTTTTCCATTCTTTGGTTATGTCTGGAAAGATAGAAATAAAATGACTACAATTTTGGGTATTCACTTAATTTTGTTAGGTCTAGGTGCTTTTCTTCTAGTACTCAAGGCTCTTTATTTTGGCGGTGTATATGATACCTGGGCCCCTGGGGGGGGAGATGTAAGAAAAATTACCAATTTGACCCTTAGTCCCAGTGTTATATTTGGTTATTTACTAAAATCTCCTTTTGGTGGAGAAGGGTGGATTGTTAGTGTAGATGATTTAGAAGATATAATTGGTGGGCATGTATGGTTGGGTTTTATTTGTGTATTTGGCGGAATTTGGCATATTTTAACCAAACCCTTCGCATGGGCTCGCCGTGCATTTGTATGGTCTGGAGAAGCTTACTTGTCTTATAGTTTAGCTGCTTTATCTGTCTTTGGTTTTATCGCTTGTTGTTTTGTATGGTTCAATAATACAGCTTATCCGAGTGAGTTTTATGGACCCACCGGGCCAGAAGCTTCTCAAGCTCAAGCATTTACTTTTCTAGTTAGAGACCAGCGTCTTGGAGCTAATGTGGGATCCGCTCAAGGACCCACAGGTTTAGGTAAATATCTAATGCGTTCCCCAACTGGGGAGGTTATCTTTGGAGGGGAAACTATGCGTTTTTGGGACCTTCGTGCTCCATGGTTAGAACCTCTAAGGGGCCCCAACGGTTTGGACTTGAGTAGGTTGAAAAAAGACATACAACCTTGGCAAGAACGACGCTCAGCAGAATATATGACCCACGCTCCTTTAGGCTCTTTAAATTCCGTGGGTGGCGTAGCTACCGAGATCAATGCAGTTAATTATGTCTCTCCTAGAAGTTGGTTATCAACTTCTCATTTTGTTCTAGGATTCTTCTTTTTTGTGGGCCATTTATGGCATGCAGGAAGAGCCCGAGCTGCTGCAGCAGGTTTTGAAAAGGGAATCGATCGTGATTTGGAACCTGTTCTTTACATGAACCCTCTTAACTAAGATTTTCTTATTTATACCTGTTCTACTTTTTTTCTGTTCTGGCTCGGTTATTCCATCTAGCCGAGCCATTCATTCCTTTTTATGAAAGAAAGATAAGGGACAGAAAAAAAAAATAAATAAAAATGAAAGAAACAAACGTATTCAATAAGCAAAAGGAGAGAGAGGGATTCGAACCCTCGATAGTTCCTAGAACTATACCGGTTTTCAAGACCGGAGCTATCAACCACTCAGCCATCTCTCCACAGCCTAATCCTTATTTTACTCCTACAAATAGAACATAGCCATATAAAAAATAAAAAGATTTATTAGCCTCTAGAAAGATATCAGATACAAGTTCCTTTTCGATATATCTCTGTATACTGTATACACGGATACAGGATCCGCTATACCCGCTTGTGAAATAAAGAGTAAATAATCTCTTCTCACCCCCATATCCAAATAAAAAAGCGGTTTAAGTAATAAATTTGAATTAAAGAGAAGAATCAATGGATTCATGATTAAACCCCTCCTACTTCTTGTATTTTTTTACAATTTTGGTTTAAGTGAGGGATCAAATATGTAGTCAACTTTATTTGATGGTAGCTTGGAGGATTAGAAATATGACTATTGCTTTCCAATTAGCTGTTTTTGCATTAATTGCGACTTCCTCAGTCTTAGTAATTAGTGTACCCCTTGTATTTGCTTCTCCTGATGGTTGGTCAAATAATAAAAATGTTGTATTTTCCGGTACATCATTATGGATTGGACTAGTCTTTCTCGTAGCTATTCTGAATTCTCTCATTTCTTAAATGAAATTTGGTTAATATTTATTAACCCCATAAAAAAGAAATAATAAAGGCCATTTCTTCTAAAAAATTAGAATAGTGAGACGTATTAAAACGCAATTTGCGTTCCGAATTGCTAGCTCTTCTCTTTCAGTATTATGAAATTCCATTCCCATTAGAATATTCATTGACAGATAATAAAAAAAGGAAAACTCTAATATAATAGAAAATGAAATGAAACGGTCGACCCAGACATAGAAGGTCGACCCAGGCGGATATACGCTATAAAATATATACCGTAGCGAGCGTAGTTCAATGGTAAAATATCTCCTTGCCAAGGAGAAGATACGGGTTCGATTCCCGCCGCTCGCCCGCTTAATTTATCAAAGTACTATGATAAAAAGTTTAGTCTAGTTAACTGTTTAACTACTTATATTAAATTAAGTATTAATTAGGTGTTAGTCTAGTGCCGTATCCCTTACTATCTTACCCTTCCTTTGCATCCCACTCAAAAAAAGAGGGCGCTCCAGAGGCAGAAATAGAACTCGCCAACAGAGCTCCAAAAATTGGGTATTAACTGAGACAAACAACGGGCAAACTTTTTTTAAAGGGAAGGGAGAGGTAGACTGTCCCTTTCGTTTCATTTTTATTTTCTGCAGGGTAGGGAGAGGCCTTGCGCCTTCTTTTTTTGAAGGCAAGTGACTTCGCAAACTGCTCAATTTTGCCCTCTAGGGCCGGGAACTAATGAATAAAAAAGGGTTGGATACGCCCCTCTACCATACATATCTAGAGAAATAGAATAGTCCTTTTATACAGACTGCTAAGTGCGGAGACGGGAATCGAACCCGTGACCTCAAGGTTATGAGCCTCGTGAGCTACCAAACTGCTCTACTCCGCTCTGGAGTACCAGAAACTGGTGGACAAAAAAGGCTTGAATACAAGCCTCTAACATGTCTAGACAAATAGAATACTCCTTTTATACAGAATGGAGCGGGTAGCGGGAATCGAACCCGCATCGTTAGCTTGGAAGGCTAGGGGTTATAGTCGACGTTGGTTGATTATTTTTAACGTCTCTAATTCAAAACCGAACATGAAATTTTGATTTCATTCGGCTCCTTTATGGATATTCTCACCACTTAACATCTATGTCAGCTTTTCTATTTGAATGGAACCAAAGCTCTCCGCTTTCTAGATGATCCTTATAGAGTAGGAGATAGAAATTCTATCTAAATTCATCTAATCTACTTACTTCGTTCCCTAATTTCATTCAAGAGATCCTGAGGAAAAGAATTGGGTTTCCACCGAGCTGAAACAATATGCGGATGGTTCTAGTAAACCAAAACTATCGTTTTTTAGCTATTTGGCTTCCTTATTCCTTATTTTAAGAAGATTTAGTTACGATTGGAAATCAACTTTTTTGTATCTTCATCCATAGATCCTTTACTCATATTTTCAAAATTGGAATACTTAATCCAATGCAAAATTATGCTTCGCGACTCTGTACTCATAATCCTATTTTTATTTTGGATGCAATTTAAATTAGTCTTTGGATACAAATCGCCAGAATGTATATTCTTCCTCAATATGCTATTGAGAGGAAAAGGATTTAATCCTTTATAAGAACTAAAGTTTTCATCGGAATATAAAAATAAAAAACTTAAGGATGCCTTAAGTATATCATTTCAAATTCAGTTATTAATAGAACGAATCACACTTATACCACTAAACTATACCCGCTACATTGTAGATTATGGTATAAATGGTACCCTTTGTCAAGGATAGCCATTTGACAAGAAGGCTAATTCCCCCTTATTGAATCAGATGGAGAAGGTTCATGACACTGAGCCGTTGGTACTTCTACTTCGATCGCTCGCCTTTACTTTAGGATTTAGATAGCCCCTCTGGTCTGTAAAAAAAATCTTTTCTTACCATGCTAATAGCGCCTGAACCAAATGTATTTATTTTGATTAGGATCCTATTCTACGGTTACGACTACAATAATAATTATTTACTTTGCAAGGACGTAAGTGTGTCAGACTGCTAAATTGTTTTATTATTCCTACAATATAAACTAGGGGATATAGGGGGTAACACTGTCCCTATAAATTCCTTTTTTCCTTTTCTTTTTTGTCCAGAATTGAACAAAAAAGAAATTATGGAAGATGTTTTCTTCCCCCATTAAGTCCGAGCCATAGAGTAAGAGTGAGATGAGTTTTCCAAATTCATCATAGACTTTCCCTATGGCTTGATAGAAGTAAGCAGCAAAGAGTCGTAACTTAAAGAAAAAAACGGACAGGGCCGACAGATTTACCTGATGTAAAGAAGATCCTAAAAGTCTCTGATTAGTCGACTCTCTCCATTTAACACTTTCCTCTCTCTCCTTTTTTCCACTGACTCAATTCTAGTTTATTAGATTCTTGTTTAAAAGAATGCAAAAAGTTCAATAGAACTAAGAACACATAAAAAATAGCATAGAGGATCAAGGCCATTACCAAAAGTTCCTCCCAAGGATCCTATATCCTATTGGGTATCTGTTCCCCGCCTTTTCCCGCTAGGATCGGAAATCTTATATTTTCCATATCCATATACCGTTGAATCCTTGGGGTTCCAGAATCCGCCTATTTTACTAGTCTTCGGAAACGGAAAACCCTGAACCAAGAAGAGTTGGATATGTTATGTAGGGTATGTTTTTTTTTATTAATTTTATTTTGAGCTCTCAAGATATCGATATATACATATACAATCTCTACATAATGTCTCTCTCTCTATCTCTATATATTATATATATAATATGTACATTATGCAGTAGACCCATAATGGGAAATCCAAGTGGCTAATTTTTGAATTAAATAAAAAGCCCTTTTAACTCAGTGGTAGAGTAATGCCATGGTAAGGCATAAGTCATCGGTTCAAATCCGATAAAGGGCTTTTTAAATTAGTGGTAGAGTAATCTCGTGCTAAGACGTAAGTCGTTGGTTCGAATCTGATAGAGTACTTTTCTACTAAATTGATTCACTTTTTTTCTTTGTTTTTGAAACTTTCTCTATATTTTTAGAGAATTTTATGACTTAGTGCGGGATGGATGCATTTTTGGTATGAACACTAAATGAAGCACGGAGAATTAATCTATAACGATCAACTAAAAAAAATCCTAGATGAAAACATAACAGAAAAGTTGGAAAAACTCTTTGCTTTGGATCTATTTATACTTTTCGAGTATATTGACAATTCCAAAAAACTGCTCATACTATGATTATAGTATAATCACGAGCGGTTGTATATGGCCCTATCGTCTAGTGATGCCCCTATCGTCTAGTGGTTCAGGACATCTCTCTTTCAAGGAGGCAGCGGGGATTCGACTTCCCCTGGGGGTAGGGAGTATTATGAAAGGAGGTTAATCATAGATTAGCAAAAACCCTAGAATAAATTCTTCCTGGGTCGATGCCCGAGTGGTTAATGGGGACGGACTGTAAATTCGTTGACAATGTCTACGCTGGTTCAAATCCAGCTCGGCCCAAACCAAAAATCTAGGGCTTCGTGAGTATGAACTAAATCCTTTTGTTTTTCTTCCATAAAATAAAATGTCTGATCTATAGAAATAAAAGATAAAGAAAAAAGGGAAATTTTTTTTTCTAATCCATATCTCTCTCATTCCTTTCTTACAAACAAAAGAGTTTTTCTTATTGAAGGCTGGATTATTATCCATTTTTAGTGATAAAAAATCACGACATACTAGTTATGTCACTCTCACTATACCCACGTATAATATAATATGTGGGTATGTAGTATATGATTCGTCTATTTCTTAGAGTACGAAAGACGAATCGAATCTTCTTATGGTTCTATTTAAGAATGGGTATGCCATACACCCCGCGGGGATTGTAGTTCAATTGGTCAGAGCACCGCCCTGTCAAGGCGGAAGCTGCGGGTTCGAGCCCCGTCAGTCCCGAACTAGGGTTCAATGAATGGAGAAATTGATATTTCCTTTTTCCATGAAAAAAAGGGGCAGGGAGCAAGATCAAATACCCACAGGGCACCCTTACTTCACTTTTTTATTTTGCATCTCTCATTAAAGAGGGAGGGAGGGCATATAGGAATTTTTTTTTCACTACTCCCAATCGATAAAGAAAGACACACATACGATATGTGGATTAGTAGAATTTAGGATATTATATTACTCTATCTTTCTTTATGATGATACCATCCTCATCTTAATTTCCTATTCCACTCTTATGGAATAGAGTACCGGTATTTTACCGGAATCCATACATAAATCGTATTCCCTTTTTATTTCAGACCTCTTTTCCCCATCTCACTTCTACTGCTTATTTGGATGTCTATGTGACCCATAGAAAGTGAAAGTTGGTCATATAATACATACATAATTGTATGTATAACTATAAGAAAAAGGAAGGGAAATTGTATAAGATTAAGAAAGTATAAGATTAAGAAAGCTCGTGGGTTAGAGATATAGAAAAGAAAAAGTAGAAAAGGATTAAAAAAGAGGGAATTCCTAATCCAATCAAAAAACCCATTTTGGTCTTAGTGTGGATAGAGGATCTTCCTATGTTATACTATATAACTCTCATCCGTGAAATATAACTCTCATCCATGAATTGATTTGATAGATCCGATATTCATAATATTGAATTGATTCAGTATTATCAGAATGCAAGCCCTACCCTTGAATTTACAAGATACCCCTTTTTCCTCTCCATGGGATTACATCCCGAGTTATTGTGAAAATAAAAAATAAAGAGGTTATGGAAGTCAATATTCTCGCATTTATTGCTACTGCACTGTTCATTCTAGTTCCTACTTCTTTTTTACTTATTATTTATGTAAAAACAGTCAGCCAAAATAATTAATTGGAATTCCAATTAATCATTGAAGAAATTAAAAAGGGATTAAATAAAAAAAATCCAAGTCTTAAATGAAAGGATCTGGTTGGAATCTTAAAGTGTGGTAGAAAGAACTACATATAGTTTTTTCTACGACACTTTAGATTCTTTCTATTATATTATCTTTGAATCTACATAGAATAGATTAGTAGATTGAAATAGTTAAGTAGTCTAATTCAATTTCTTTTTTCATTGCATCCACTTAATTTCAATCAGGTCAAAATAAAAAAATCTAAGACAATTCTTGACCAAAGAATCCATGGAAGGAAAGAAAAATAATATGAAGAATAGACTATAGTAAAAAGTAAAAGGAAATGGAAAATGTGTGATATGCCGTGAATAGTTCCGTGGAAGAAAGTCTAATTTTCTTATGTATAGAACTTTTTTTAACCATTCGTCATTTCTAGTAGAAATTCTGAATTGGTATAATGGCTCTTTCTTACATTACAACTTACAATACAAGAGTTTCTTACAGGAGTGAAACAAAACTAAAGAAAAAGATTAAAGAATAACGTTTGACAAAATGATTAATGCAAAATGATCCATTAAAGAAAAGAATTGATACAACAATTTGATTACTTAATCAATTAGTAGTATCCCTAGAGTCCACTCCTTCCCCATACTACTAGTGAAAGAGAAAATGTAAAGACTACCATTAAAGCAGCCCAAGCGAGACTTACTATATCCATCTAAATTATGTCTCCTATTTCTATGAAGGGATTATTCTACTATTGATCAATAATCATAGTGGAATCAAGGGTACAGAGTCAAAAAGGGATTCCGCCCTAAGGCCATGGATCAATCAGTTCAAGGAATTTACTCCTAACAAATTCTTATAGGAATTCTGGTAGAATTAGAGAGCATTAAAAATACGAGATACTATAGCCCTTTTTTCCTTAAAAAAGAAAGAGTACGGGAATGATGTCCTGAATAGAAGAAGCGGGAATAGGAAGATTTTTTATTCCTTTTGTTACTCTTTTTTTTTTTTTAAGCAAAGGACGCCCGAATATACCATAAAATTATCGATAGATAAATATTTATTGGATACCTACCTTACCTAATGTTTATTTTTGACCTAAACCCTGCAGCCTTGCTTTGTATCATTCTATGAAAGAATGAAGAGATTTTATCCATAATACAACTCCTAAATTGATTTTTGATCGACCTATTTAATCTGATTCTCGTTAGAATTAAGTAGTCCTTACTTTAGTGTATGTAGGTAACATAAGATGTACGATAAAAAAATGTATAATAATTAGTAAGTCTTGATATTCTTTCGTGGAGTCCCTTCTTGAATCTTAGATTGAAAAAAAAAAAGAATGCCCCTTAGGGACCTTTCTTTGGATACCAAGATTTCTGACATCTTATCCTCGTATTTTAAAATTATCAAATCGAATCTCAATTAAGAACCAATTCAAATTCATATAATAAAAGAATAAGGAAACACTACCTCACCCCTATTGATAACCATTTTGGCCACTACCGTCAAAACAAACCCTAACCCTAGTTTGAGGATAGAACTATGGTATGGTTTCTCTAAACCCAGTATCGGCAGGCCCAGTTACTCTCTTGCCCGAACTTATGCGAAGTAAAAATTTATCGAATTCGATCAGCACTATAAAAAAAACCTAAGTATTTTATTGATCAGGCGGCACCCAGATTTGAACTGGGGATAAAGGATTTGCAGTCCCCTGCCTTACCGCTTGGCCATGCCGCCAAAAAATCCGATCAAAAATCTAGAAAACAGCAAGTATTCATCCACGTTTTCTTACGAAAAGCCCCTTTTATTTTGAATATAATTCTACTTACTTTTTTCCAATCTTTTTCAAAAAATCTATTCCTGCTTTTTTTGATCCAGTTTCTATTATTCTCCTCGATAGATTCTATCTTAAAACATACATTGTTAACACAATAAAACTTCCCATTTCTTTCTATTGAGATGAAAAAGAAGAAAAAGTGGATTTCTATTCACAGGCTGCAAAATTCAGAATAAATTGGAACCGTTAACTAGAATTCTCTTTTTTTTATTGCAGTAGTGAACTACTCTTAAATCGGTATTATCTCCCCCCCCTTCAATGGCATAATAAAATATTATGGCTTTATGCTTAATCCGTGTATAGGTAAACTTTAGGTCCGAACAGCATTATTATCCAAAGATCCCCTTTATGTACATATCTCTATGGGGAATCATGCTTTAATTTTTCAAAGTATTAAATTAAATATCTTGAATAAAAAAAGGAAATTTGCTCTGATATAGAGTATAACCTGACTATCTTGGCGTACCCAAGTGAAATTACGATAAAAGAAAAGCATGGATATGGGGAGAGGTGGATAACTAGATTGGCATGTACTTAAAAAAGGGACTTACTTTATTTTAGAATTCCACAATGAAATACTGAATTTTCTAGCAATTATACTACTCCGATCCGAAATAAAAAAGAACCCTCAAATTATTTTGAGAAATTAAAGTAAGCACGCTATTCTAAATCGAAGTAAAGTCAAACTTTCTAGTATATTATATTACGGCTTTATTACATTCATAGAAAGGAGATAAAATGAGAAATCTTTGCCATCCAATCTGATTAGAATATCATAACATAAAGTATAAGTGGCAGAATTTTTTTTGTAGGAATGTTTTATCAATTCATTTTCATTTCATTTGTACCCCTGGCAAACTCGAACTTTCGTCCAAATGGTCTCTATTCATATGTATGAAATACATATATGAAATACGTATGTGGAGTTCCCTAGAATTTCATGTGATTCAGTAAACAGAATATAGATTCCATGATTGCTAGATCGATCCATAGGGATTGATGAAGAGTGAGCTGATAATGGAATTTTTCTTTGATAAACAGGAAACTTAAGATTAAGATGCTCCGGAATGGAAACGAGGGAATGTCCACAATACCCGGATTTAGTCAGATCCAATTCGAGGGATTTTGTAGGTTCATTAATCAAGCCTTGGCAGAAGAACTTGACAAGTTTCCAACAATTAAAGATCCAGATCACGAAATTGCATTTCAATTATTTGCGAAAGGATATCAACTGCTAGAACCCTCGATAAAAGAAAGAGATGCTGTGTATGAATCACTCACCTATTCTTCCGAATTATATGTATCTGCGAGATTAATTTTTGGTTTCGATGTGCAAAAGCAAACCATTTCTATCGGAAACATTCCTATAATGAATTCCTTAGGAACCTTTATTATAAATGGAATATACCGAATTGTGATCAATCAAATATTGCTAAGTCCTGGTATTTACTACCGCTCGGAATTAGATCATAAGGGAATTTCTATCTACACTGGCACTATAATATCAGATTGGGGGGGGAGATCGGAATTAGCAATTGATAAAAAAGAAAGGATATGGGCTCGCGTGAGTAGAAAACAAAAGATATCTATTCTAGTTCTATCATCAGCTATGGGTTCGAATCTAAGAGAAATTCTGGATAATGTTTCCTACCCTGAAATTTTCTTGTCTTTCCCGAATGCTAAAGAGAAGAAGAGGATTGAGTCAAAAGAAAAAGCTATTTTGGAGTTTTATCAACAATTTGCTTGTGTAGGTGGGGACCTGGTATTTTCGGAGTCCTTATGCGAGGAATTACAAAAGAAATTTTTTCAACAAAAATGTGAATTAGGAAGGATTGGTCGACGAAATATGAATCGGAGACTTAATCTTGATATTCCTCAGAACAATACATTCTTGTTACCACGAGATGTATTGGCCGCTACGGATCATTTGATTGGAATGAAATTTGGAACGGGTATACTTGACGATGACGATATGAATCACTTGAAAAATAAACGTATTCGTTCGGTTGCGGATCTGTTACAAGATCAATTCGGATTGGCTCTTGGTCGTTTACAACATGCAGTTCAAAAAACTATTCGTAGAGTATTCATACGTCAATCGAAACCGACTCCCCAAACTTTGGTAACTCCAACTTCAACTTCAATTTTATTAAATAACTACTTATGAGACCTTTTTTGGCACATACCCGTTATCTCAAGTTTTTGATCAAACGAATCCATTGACACAAACTGTTCATGGGCGAAAAGTGAGTTGTTTAGGTCCTGGAGGGTTGACGGGGAGAACCGCAAGTTTTCGGAGCCGAGATATTCATCCGAGTCACTATGGGCGTATTTGTCCAATTGACACTCTCTGAAGGAATCAATGTTGGACTTACTGGATCCTTAACAATTCATGCGAGAATTGATCACTTGTGGGGATCCATAGAGAGTCCGTTTTATGAAATATCTGCTGAGAAAGCAAAAGAAAAAAAAGAGAGACAGGTGGTTTATCTATCACCAAATAGAGATGAATATTATATGATAGCAGCAGGAAATTCTTTGTCCTTGAATCAAGGTATTCAGGAAGAACAGGTTGTTCCGGCTAGATACCGTCAAGAATTCTTGACTATTGCATGGGAACAGATTCATGTTAGAAGTATTTTTCCTTTCCAATATTTTTCTATTGGGGGTTCTCTCATTCCTTTTATTGAGCACAATGATGCGAATCGGGCTTTAATGAGTTCTAATATGCAGCGCCAAGCAGTTCCGCTTTCTCGGTCCGAGAAATGCATTGTTGGAACTGGATTGGAACGCCAAACAGCTCTAGATTCGAGGGTTTCCATTATAGCCGAACGCGAGGGAAAGATCATTTCTACTGATAGTCATAAGATACTTTTATCAAGTAGTGGGAAGACTATAAGTATTCCTTTAGTTAACCACCGTCGCTCTAACAAAAATACTTGTATGCACCAAAAACCCCGGGTTCCACGGGGTAAATCCATTAAAAAAGGACAAATTTTAGCAGAAGGAGCTGCTACAATTGGGGGCGAACTTGCTTTAGGAAAAAACGTATTAGTAGCTTATATGCCATGGGAAGGTTACAATTTTGAAGACGCAGTACTAATTAGCGAACGTTTGGTATATGAAGATATTTATACCTCTTTTCACATCCGGAAATATGAAATTCAGACGGATACGACAAGCCAGGGCTCCGCTGAAAAAATCACTAAAGAAATACCACATCTAGAAGAACATTTACTCCGCAATTTGGACAGAAATGGAGTTGTTAGGTTGGGATCCTGGGTAGAAACTGGTGATATTTTAGTAGGTAAATTAACGCCTCAGATAGCGAGCGAATCATCTTATATCGCGGAAGCTGGATTATTACGGGCCATATTTGGCCTTGAGGTTTCCACTTCAAAAGAAACTTCTCTGAAATTACCTATAGGTGGAAGAGGGCGCGTTATCGATGTGAAATGGATCCAAAGGGACCCGCTCGACATAATGGTTCGTGTATATATTTTACAGAAACGTGAAATCAAAGTTGGGGATAAAGTAGCCGGAAGACATGGGAATAAAGGGATCATTTCCAAAATTTTGCCTAGGCAAGATATGCCCTATTTGCAAGATGGAACACCCGTTGATATGGTCTTCAATCCCTTAGGAGTACCCTCCCGAATGAATGTGGGACAAATATTTGAAAGCTCGCTCGGATTAGCGGGGGATCTGCTAAAGAAACATTATAGAATAGCACCCTTTGATGAGAGATATGAGCAAGAGGCTTCAAGAAAACTTGTGTTTTCAGAATTATATGAAGCCAGTAAAGAAACAAAAAATCCATGGGTATTTGAACCCGAGTACCCGGGAAAAAGCAGAATATTTGATGGAAGAACAGGCGACCCCTTTGAGCAACCTGTTCTAATAGGGAAGTCCTATATCTTAAAATTAATTCATCAAGTTGATGAGAAAATTCATGGGCGTTCTACTGGGCCCTACTCACTTGTTACACAACAACCGGTTAGAGGAAGAGCCAAGCAAGGGGGACAACGAGTAGGAGAAATGGAAGTTTGGGCTTTAGAAGGATTTGGTGTTGCTCATATTTTACAAGAGATACTTACTTATAAATCTGACCATCTTATAGCTCGCCAAGAAATACTTAATGCTACGATCTGGGGAAAAAGAATACCTAATCATGAGGATCCTCCAGAATCTTTTCGAGTGCTCGTTCGAGAACTACGATCTTTGGCTCTAGAACTGAATCATTTCCTTGTATCTGAAAAGAACTTCCAGGTTAATAGGGAGGAAGTTTGATCGGAATAAATATAAATTCTTTTCTTATTTCTATTTTATGATTGACCAATATAAACATCAACAACTTCAAATTGGACTCGTTTCCCCTCAACAAATAAAGGCTTGGGCTAACAAAAACCTACCTAATGGAGAAGTCGTTGGCGAAGTCACAAGGCCCTCTACTTTTCATTATAAAACCGATAAACCAGAAAAAGATGGATTGTTTTGCGAAAGAATCTTTGGACCCATAAAAAGCGGGATTTGCGCTTGTGGCAATTCTCGAGCGAGCGGAGCTGAAAACGAAGACGAAAGATTTTGCCAAAAATGCGGGGTCGAATTTGTGGATTCTCGGATACGAAGATATCAAATGGGATACATCAAACTCGCATGTCCCGTGACTCATGTGTGGTATTTGAAAGGTCTTCCTAGTTATATCGCGAATCTTTTAGATAAACCTCTTAAGAAGTTGGAGGGCCTAGTATACGGCGATTTCTCTTTTGCTAGGCCCAGCACTAAAAAACCCACTTTTTTACGATTACGAGGTTTATTCGAAGAGGAAATTGCATCCTGTAACCACAGCATTTCTCCCTTTTTTTCTACCCCAGGCTTTGCAACATTTCGAAATCGGGAAATTGCGACAGGAGCAGGTGCTATTAGAGAACAATTAGCAGATTTGGATTTGCGAATTATTATAGAGAATTCTTTGGTCGAATGGAAGGAATTAGAAGACGAGGGGTATAGTGGAGATGAGTGGGAAGATAGAAAAAGACGAATAAGAAAAGTTTTTTTGATTAGACGCATGCAATTGGCGAAACATTTTATTCAAACAAATGTAGAACCAGAATGGATGGTTTTGTGCTTATTACCGGTTCTTCCTCCCGAATTGAGACCTATTGTTTATAGGTCTGGAGATAAAGTAGTGACTTCAGACATTAATGAACTTTATAAGAGAGTTATCCGTCGGAACAACAATCTTGCCTCTATTAAAAAGAAGTGAATTAGCGCCAGCAGATTTAGTAATGTGCCAGGAAAAATTGGTACAAGAAGCCGTGGATACACTTCTTGATAGTGGGTCCCGCGGGCAACCGACGAGGGATGGTCACAATAAAGTATACAAATCACTTTCAGATGTAATTGAAGGTAAAGAGGGAAGGTTTCGCGAGACTCTGCTTGGGAAACGGGTCGATTACTCGGGGCGTTCTGTCATTGTTGTGGGTCCTTCGCTTTCATTACATCAATGTGGATTACCTCTAGAGATAGCAATAAAGCTTTTTCAGCTATTTGTAATTCGCGATTTAATCACGAAACGCGCCACTTCTAATGTAAGGATTGCTAAAAGGAAAATTTGGGAAAAAGAACCCATTGTATGGGAAATACTTCAAGAAGTTATGCGGGGACATCCTGTACTGTTAAATAGAGCACCTACCCTGCATAGATTAGGCATACAGGCCTTTCAACCCACTTTAGTAGAGGGGCGTACTATTTCTTTACACCCATTAGTGTGTAAGGGTTTCAATGCGGACTTTGATGGAGATCAAATGGCTGTTCATCTACCTTTATCCTTGGAAGCTCAGGCAGAAGCCCGTTTACTTATGTTTTCTCATATGAATCTCTTATCTCCCGCTATTGGGGATCCTATTTGCGTACCAACCCAAGACATGCTTATCGGGCTTTATGTATTAACGATTGGAAAGCGTCGAGGTATTTGTGCAAATAGATATAATAGTTGCAGAAACTACCCAAATCTAAAAGTAAATTACAATAATAATAATAATTTTAAATATAGGAAAGATAAAGAACCCCATTTTTCTAGTTCTTATGATGCACTGGGAGCTTATAGACAAAAACTAATCAGTTTAGATAGTCCCTTGTGGCTACGATGGAACCTGGATCAACGCGTCATTGGGTCAAGAGAAGTTCCGATTGAAGTTCAATATGAATCTTTGGGGACTTATCATGAGATTTATGCCCACTATCTAATAATGGGAAATAGAAAAAAAGAAATTCGTTCGATATACATTCGAACCACTCTTGGTCATATTTCTTTTTATAGAGAAATAGAGGAAGCCATACAAGGATTTAGTCAGGCCTATTCATACACTACCTAAACAAGAAAGTTAGATTCGGCGATGCCCCTCCCCTTTCGGGGGGCATTCCGATTTCCCTAGTATCATCATTATTTGCCACGCGAATCCAGATTGAGATTGAGGCAATTAAGTTAATTAAATTTTCGAATCACTGACTCAGGCCCATTGTCGAATCCTACTCAGCAATTGTCGAATCCTACTCAGCCGAAAAGGGGGTACTTATGTATGGCGGAACGGGCCAATCTGGTCTTTCATAATAAAGAGATAGACGGAACTGGTATGAAACGACTTATTAGCAGATTAATAGATCATTTTGGAATGGGATATACATCCCATATACTGGATCAACTAAAGACTCTGGGCTTCCATCAAGCCACTACTACATCGATTTCGTTAGGAATCGAGGATCTTTTAACAATACCCTCTAAGGGATGGTTAGTCCAAGACGCGGAACAACAGAGTTTTCTTTTGGAGAAACACTATTATTATGGGGCTGTACACGCGGTAGAAAAATTACGCCAATCTGTTGAGATATGGTATGCGACAAGTGAATATTTGAAACAAGAAATGAATTCAAATTTTCGGATAACGGATCCTTCTAATCCAGTCTATCTAATGTCTTTTTCAGGAGCCAGAGGAAATGCATCTCAAGTACACCAATTAGTAGGTATGAGAGGATTAATGTCGGACCCTCAAGGACAAATGATTGATTTACCTATTCAAAGCAATTTACGCGAGGGACTTTCTTTGACAGAATATATAATTTCCTGCTATGGAGCCCGCAAAGGGGTTGTAGATACTGCTGTGCGAACAGCAGATGCTGGATATCTTACACGTAGACTTGTTGAAGTAGTTCAACATATTATTGTGCGTAGAAGAGATTGTGGTACTATCCGAGGTATTTCTGTAAGTCCTCAAAATGGGATGACGGAAAAACTTTTTGTCCAAACACTAATTGGTCGTGTATTAGCAGACGATATATATATCGGTTCACGATGCATTGCCGCGCGAAATCAAGATATTGGAATTGGATTAGTCAATCGATTCATAACTGCCTTTCGAGCACAACCATTTCGAGCACAACCAATATATATTAGAACCCCCTTTACTTGCCGAAGCACTTCTTGGATCTGTCAATTATGCTATGGCCGGAGTCCTACTCATAGTGATCTGGTCGAATTGGGAGAAGCCGTAGGTATTATTGCAGGTCAATCAATTGGGGAGCCAGGGACTCAACTAACATTAAGAACTTTTCATACTGGCGGAGTATTCACAGGGGGTACTGCCGACCTTGTACGATCCCCTTCGAATGGAAAAATAAAATTCAATGAGAATTTGGTTCACCCCACACGTACCCGTCATGGGCAGCCTGCTTTTCTATGTTATATAGACTTGCATGTAACTATTCAGAGTCAAGATATTCTATATAGTGTGAATATTCCCTCAAAAAGCTTGATTCTAGTGCAAAATGATCAATATGTAAAATCCGAACAAGTAATTGCGGAGATTCGTGCCGGAACGTCCACTTTACATTTTAAAGAAAGGGTACAAAAGCATATTTATTCTGAATCAGACGGCGAAATGCACTGGAGTACTGATGTTTACCATGCGCCCGAATATCAATATGGTAATCTTCGCCGATTACCAAAAACAAGCCATTTATGGATATTGTCAGTAAGTATGTGCAGATCCAGTATAGCGTCTTTTTCACTCCACAAGGATCAAGATCAAATGAATACTTATGGTAAAAAAGATAGGGAAATTCTTGATTATTCAACGTCGGATCGAATCATGTCCAATGGCCATTGGAATTTTATCTATCCTTCTATTTTTCAAGATAATTCAGATTTGTTGGCGAAAAAGCGAAGAAATAGGTTCGTCATTCCATTACAATATCATCAAGAACAAGAGAAAGAACTAATATCCTGTTTTGGGATTTCGATTGAAATCCCCCTTATGGGTGTTTTACGTAGAAATACTATTTTTGCTTATTTTGACGATCCCCGATACAGAAAAGATAAAAAGGGTTCAGGAATTGTTAAATTTAGATATAGGACCCTAGAAGAAGAATATAGGACTCGAGCGGAAGACTCAGAAGAGGAATATGAGACCCTAGAAGACGAATACAGGACCCGAGAGGACGAATATGAATATGAAACCCTAGAAGAATCTAAATATGGAATCCTAGAAGACGAATACGAATATGAAACCCTAGAAGACGAATATGGGAGCCCAGAAAACGAATATGGGAACCCAGAGAACGAATATAGGACTTTAGAGAAAGACTCAGAAGAGGAATATGGGAGCCCAGAGAGCAAATATAGGACCCAAGAGGACGAATATGGAACTCTAGAGGAAGACTCAGAAGACGAATATGGCAGCCCCGGGGAAAGCGCAGAGGAAAAATATGGTACTTTAGAGGAAGACTCAGAAGAAGATTCAGAGGACGAATACGAGAGCCCAGAGGAAGATTCCATCTTAAAAAAAGAGGGTTTGATTGAGCATCGAGGAACAAAAGAATTTAGTCTAAAATACCAAAAAGAAGTAGATCGGTTTTTTTTCATTCTTCAAGAACTTCATATCTTGCCGAGATCTTCATCCCTAAAGATACTTGACAATAGTATTATTGGAGTGAATACACAACTCACAAAAAATACAAGAAGTCGACTAGGCGGACTGGTCCGAGTGAAGAGAAAAAAAAGCCATACGGAACTCAAAATATTTTCCGGAGATATTCATTTTCCTGAAGAGGCGGATAAGATATTAGGTGGCTGTTTGATACCGCCAGAAAGACAAAAAAAAGATTCTAAGGAATCAAAAAAAAGGAAAAATTGGGTCTATGTTCAACGGAAAAAAATTCTCAAGAGCAAGGAAAAGTATTTTGTTTCCGTTCGCCCTACAGTGGCATATGAAATGGACGAAGGAAGAAATTTAGCAACACTTTTCCCGCAGGATCTCTTGCAAGAAGAAAATAATCTCCAAATTCGACTTGTCAATTTTATTTCTCATGAAAATAGCAAGTTAACTCAAAGAATTTATCACACAAATAGTCAATTTGTTAGAACTTGCTTAGTAGTGAATTGGGAACAAGAAGAAAAAGAAAAGGCTGGTGCTTCCCTTGTTGAGGTAAGAGCAAATGATCTTATTCGCGATTTCCTAAGAATTGAGTTAGTCAAGTCCACTATTTCGTATACACGAAAAAGGTATGGTAGGACAAGTGCAGGACCGATTCCCCATAATAGGTTAGATCGCGCCAATATCAATTCTTTTTATTCCAAGGCGAAGATTGAATCACTTAGCCAACATCCAGAAGCTATTGGCACTTTGTTGAATCGAAATAAAGAATACCACTCTTTGATGATTTTGTCGGCATCCAACTGTTCTCGAATTGGTTTATTCAAGAATTCAAAACATCCCAATGCGATAAAAGAATGGAATCCTAGAATTCCTATTCGAGAAATTTTTGGGCCCTTAGGCGCTATTGTAGCTAGTATATCGCATTTTTCTTCATCTTACTATTTACTAACGCATAATAAAATCCTGTTAAAAAAATATTTGTTCGTTGACAATTTAAAACAAACCTTCCAAGTACTTCAAGAACTTAAATACTCTTTAATAGATGAAAATAAAAGGATTTCTAATTTCGATAGTAACATAATGTTGGATCCATTCCTTTTGAATTGTCACTTTGTCCATCATGATTCTTGGGAAGAGACATTGGCAATAATTCACCTTGGACAATTTATTTGTGAAAATGTATGTCTATTTAAATCGCACATAAAAAAATCCGGTCAAATTTTCATTGTAAATATGAATTCCTTTGTTATAAGAGCAGCTAAACCTTATTTGGCCACTACAGGAGCAACTGTTAATGGTCATTATGGAGAAATCCTTTACAAGGGAGATAGGTTAGTTACGTTTATATATGAAAAATCGAGATCTAGTGACATAACGCAAGGTCTTCCAAAAGTGGAACAAATCTTTGAAGCGCGTTCAATTGATTCATTATCCCCGAATCTCGAAAGGAGAATTGAGGATTGGAATGAGCGTATACCAAGAATTCTTGGGGTCCCTTGGGGATTCTTGATTGGAGCTGAGCTAACCATAGCCCAAAGTCGTATCTCTTTGGTTAATAAAATCCAAAAGGTTTATCGATCCCAAGGGGTACAGATCCATAATAGACATATAGAGATTATTATACGCCAAGTAACATCAAAAGTGCGGGTTTCCGAAGATGGAATGTCTAATGTTTTTTCGCCTGGGGAATTAATCGGACTATTGCGAGCGGAACGAGCAGGACGAGCTTTGGATGAATCGATCTATTATCGGGCAATCTTATTGGGAATAACAAGGGCTTCCCTGAATACCCAAAGTTTCATATCTGAAGCAAGTTTTCAAGAAACTGCTCGAGTTTTAGCAAAAGCTGCCCTACGAGGTCGCATTGATTGGTTGAAAGGCTTGAAAGAAAACGTAGTTCTGGGGGGGATTATACCTGTTGGTACCGGATTCCAAAAATTTGTGCATCGTTCCCCACAAGACAAGAACCTTTATTTCGAAATAAAAAAAAAAAATCTATTCGCGTCGGAAATGAGAGATTTTTTGTTTCTCCATACAGAATTAGTTTCTTCAGATTCTGACGTAACAAACAATTTTTATGAGACATAAGAACCCCCATAAAAATATTTTTTACTTTACTAGACTTTTGAACTTAGAACACTAACAGGTCAAATTTTAGATTTTTAAGATTTTTATTTTAATAAGTAAAACAAGTCAGTTAATTCATTAAGGTGGTTATGTTTATACCATGTATCAATGGCCAACTCTTATCTTAGTACAAGGTTCTCTCGGAACAATTATTATTTATTTCAAGCTATTTCGGATCTTTCTTAATCTTCAAAAAGAACTAAATTCCGTAATGGAATGGTAGGATTAAAAAAAAGGAAGTGTGGAAAAAATGACAAGAAGATATTGGAACATTAATTTGAAAGAGATGATAGAAGCAGGAGTTCATTTTGGTCATGGTATTAAGAAATGGAATCCTAAAATGGCCCCTTACATTTCGGCAAAGCGTAAAGGTACTCATATTATAAATCTCGCTAGAACGGCTCGTTTTTTATCAGAAGCTTGTGATTTAGTTTTTGATGCAGCAAGTCAGGGAAAAAGTTTCTTAATTGTTGGTACCAAAAAAAGAGCAACAGATTTAGTAGCATCAGCTGCAATAAGGGCTCGTTGTCATTATGTTAATAAAAAGTGGTTCAGTGGTATGTTAACGAATTGGTCGATTACGAAAACTAGACTTTCTCAATTTAGAGACTTAAGAGCAGAAGAAAAAATGGGAAAATTCCACCATCTCCCAAAAAGAGATGTGGCAATCTTGAAGAGAAAATTATCTACTTTGCAAAGGTATCTCGGCGGGATCAAATATATGACGAGATTGCCAGACATTGTGATCGTCCTTGATCAGCAAAAAGAGTATATAGCTCTTCGGGAATGTGCCATTTTGGGGATTCCTACTATTTCTTTAGTCGATACAAATTGTGACCCGGATCTCGCGAATATATCGATTCCAGCCAACGATGACACTATGACTTCAATTCGATTGATTCTTAACAAATTAGTATTTTCAATTTGTGAGGGCCGTTCTCTCTATATAAGAAATCGTTGATTAAGAATATATAGTGAATTCTTGGGCAACTGCGTAAATTTATGGAATCACTTACTTTACTATATCTTTTTTTTTGCATAGAATTTTTTTTGCATAGAAAAAAGAAGGGGAATATTGATATATATTAGAGGGTATTGATATATATTATGATCTGATGTGCTTTCTTGGTATCCTAAATATAAGATTAATACTTCAAGTTGCTGAGTTGAGAAAGAGATGGTTGAATCAAAAGAATTCCTTTTTTGAAGTTCAATTTTTATCAGAGGACAATATGAATATTATACCTTGTTCCATTAAAACACTCAAGGGGTTATACGATATATCGGGTGTAGAAGTAGGCCAACACTTCTATTGGCAAATAGGAGGTTTCCAAATTCATGCCCAAGTACTCATCACTTCTTGGGTCGTAATTACTATCTTGCTAGGTTCAGTTGTCATAGCTGTTCGGAATCCACAAACCATCCCGACCGACGGTCAGAATTTTTTTGAATATGTCCTTGAGTTTATTCGAGACTTGAGCAAAACTCAGATTGGAGAAGAATATGGTCCCTGGGTTCCCTTTATTGGAACTATGTTCCTTTTTATTTTTGTTTCGAATTGGTCGGGTGCTCTTTTACCTTGGAAAATTATAGAGTTACCCCATGGGGAATTAGCAGCGCCCACGAATGATATAAATACTACTGTTGCTTTAGCTTTACTCACGTCAGCGGCATATTTTTATGCTGGTCTTAGCAAAAAAGGATTGAGCTATTTCGAGAAATATATTAAACCAACTCCAATCCTTTTACCAATTAACATCCTAGAAGATTTCACAAAACCATTATCGCTTAGCTTTCGACTTTTCGGGAATATATTGGCGGATGAATTAGTCGTTGTTGTTCTTGTTTCTTTAGTCCCCTTAGTAATCCCTATACCGGTCATGTTTCTTGGATTATTTACAAGCGGTATTCAAGCTCTTATTTTTGCAACATTAGCCGCAGCCTATATAGGTGAATCCATGGAGGGTCATCATTGAATTGACTCTTTTTGGAAATAGTATTTTTTTTTTTTGCAGCTTAGCTCAATTCATGCATGGTTCCAGATAATCTGCTTGGTTGCAAAAAAATAGTTAGAAATGCGTATGAATATATAGCCTAGAGTTGTAGGAGAGAGAATAGAATAGACTATATTATGGAATTTTCAAAGTATATATGCATTAAGGAGGGTGGAGTCAGGCTAGATCTATACTATAATATCCTTAATGTCTATAAGTGGAGTCCTCTTTTATGCAGGTTTCCACTTTAAGCAATGATTTTAGAATCCGATTCAATAGAAAATGAGAAAATATGCAAACAAAATAGAAGAAACAAATGTATATATATAGGATATTATATTATATATTCCTAGGTTAGATTCATTATCTAATCCGATATATGGATATGGAATTCCCTTCTATGTAGTTCGGACAATTCACATTATCATTTCAATTTGATTTCAATTTGTACTTTTTAGTTACTTTACTTCTCCCCAATAGAGCTTAGAAGTAAGAATTTATTGGTTGATTGTATCCTTAACCATTTCTTTTTTTTGACACGAGGAACTACTCACCATGAATCCACTAATTGCTGCTGCTTCTGTTATTGCTGCTGGATTGGCCGTAGGGCTTGCTTCTATTGGACCTGGAGTTGGTCAAGGTACTGCTGCAGGACAAGCTGTAGAAGGTATTGCGAGACAGCCAGAAGCAGAAGGTAAAATACGAGGTACTTTATTGCTTAGTCTAGCTTTTATGGAAGCTTTAACAATTTATGGACTAGTTGTGGCACTAGCGCTTTTATTTGCGAACCCTTTTGTTTAATCTTAAAAAAAAAATTCTTTCGATTTCGATTAGATACTTTTTTCTTTTTTTAGTAAATTGGTATTTGCTTCCACAATTCCAATTATATCAATACTTTATTTAATTTACTCCTATTTATTACTCCTGGAATTATCTATTTATCGGGACAGATAATACCCCATTCTAGGAAGGGCTGAGTTGAGTATTATTAATTTAGAAGATATGCTCACCTTCTTATTTCCCGTCCTTAGTTTAGGAAAGTGGAAAGTTTTTTCCTTTTATTTTAGGAATTTTGGGAACAGAACATTTCAACAAAGGAAGTCTTTCACCGGTCAAACAAGACGTAAGACTTAATCTAAAAGAAATTACTAGATTGAATCTATTTGCATTAAAAAAACCGATCAAAAAAGGGCGAGCGAAGTAAGTGATCGAAAAACTTTGTTCTTTGTTCGTCCTATCTATAAGAGGAGAGCATATGAAAAATGTAACCCATTCTTTCGTTTTTTTAGCTCACTGGCCATCCGCTGGCAGTTTCGGGCTTAATACCGATATTTTAGCAACAAATCTAATAAATCTAACTGTAGTGGTTGGTGTTTTGATTTTTTTTGGAAAGGGAGTGTGTGCGAGTTGTCTATTTCAAGAATAGATTGGATCTATCCGGCTGCACTTTATAATATTTTTTAGTATTTTTCGGATAAATAAGAAAAGGGTGCACGATCTCGACGAATTACTTCTGAATAAATTCAGAAATCATATGGAAGAACCATAGCATTTCGCGACTCATTGGTAAATCAACTTTGATTCTCTATAAACCAAGAATGTGAGACCATTAACACGGTTAAAGCTAAACTGCTTGAAGTCCAGGCAAAAAGAGGTACTCTTTCTACAACTATATTAGTATTAGTACCAATTTAAACGGGAAATAGCTAATGTAAAATTTATCTGATATAGAACACTCATATCGATAAAATGGTTTGAACTATTTACTAGAAAAAAAAAGGGGGCACCCTGCCCTTTTTTAACCAATGCCGAATCGACGACCTATGTATAAAAAAGAGAAATTTTTTGGATTTGAAGAAAAAAAAAATAAAAAAGAATTCTATTAATTTTCATTTTCCATTTATTTAGTTAGTTTTTCTTAATGAAATTGAAATTATTAACTAGAGGGCAAATAAAAATAAAGAAACAACTTTGCTGACCATGATATATTTTTATCTAGGCGGAAGAGTCCTCTTAATATTTATCTAGTCTTATATAGGTTTCGGTATATTGAAATATAAACATAAAAAAGAAGATAGAGGATAGGCTCATTACTTAAAAAAAAGATATGGAAATAGCTATAGAAAAAAAAAAAGGAGCGTGAGAGCCAAATGAATCGAAAGATTCATGTTTGGTTCGGGAAGAGATCATAAAAGTTGTAAACTTACAAAATAATCTACTTTCATTAAAAGATTTATTAGATAATCGAAAACAGAGGATCTTGAGTACTATTCGAAATTCAGAAGAATTGCGTAGAGGGACCATTGAGCAACTCGAAAAAGCTCGGATTCGATTACAGAAAGTCGAACTAGAAGCGGATGAGTATCGAATGAATGGATACTCTGAGATAGAACGAGAAAAAGCAAATTTGATTAATGCTACTTCTATTAGTTTGGAACAATTGGAAAAGTCTAAAAACGAAACCCTTTATTTTGAAAAACAAAGGGCAATGAATCAGGTCCGACAGCGGGTTTTCCAACAGGCCGTACAAGGAGCTCTAGGAACTCTGAATAGTTGTTTGAATACCGAGTTACATTTCCGTACGATTCGTGCTAATATTGGCATTCTCGGGTCCCTGGAATGGAAGAAATAATTAAATTAATTAGGCCTTGAACTTCTACTTTCGTTTAGAATTTAGGCATTATTTTTCCCCTTGCTTCCGAAAAAAGAGTCAAGAAACACTAATGGCAACCCTTCGAGTCGACGAAATTCATAAAATTCTCCGCGAACGTATTGAACAATATAATAGGAAAGTAGGGATTGAGAATATAGGTCGCGTAGTTCAAGTGGGGGATGGGATTGCTCGTATTATAGGTCTTGGTGAAATAATGTCAGGTGAATTAGTCGAATTTGCAGAAGGTACTAGGGGTATTGCTCTGAATTTGGAATCCAAAAATGTTGGGATTGTATTAATGGGCGATGGGTTGATGATACAAGAGGGAAGTTTTGTAAAAGCAACAGGAAGAATTGCTCAGATACCCGTGAGTGAGGCTTACTTGGGTCGTGTTGTAAATGCTCTGGCTAAACCTATTGATGGGAAAGGCGAAATTATAGCTTCCGAATCTCGCTTAATTGAATCTCCTGCTCCAAGTATAATTTCCAGGCGTTCCGTATACGAACCTCTTCAAACAGGGCTTATTGCTATCGATTCGATGATCCCTATAGGGCGCGGTCAGCGAGAGTTAATTATTGGGGACAGACAGACTGGCAAAACAGCAGTAGCCACAGATACAATTCTCAATCAAAAAGGGCAAGGTGTAATATGTGTTTATGTAGCTATCGGTCAAAGAGCATCCTCCGTAGCTCAAGTAGTAACTACTTTCCATGAGGAGGGGGCCATGGAATACACTATTGTAGTAGCTGAAATGGCGGATTCACCTGCTACATTACAATACCTCGCTC
>NW_028261128.1:0-34193 GCF_056163025.1 Triticum urartu | reverse complement strand
TCTCAGAAAATTTGAACGAAGGCTCTATATCTATCTATGCTTCATTCTTCTGAAGGTGGGAAAAAAGATCAAACTGATTATTGATAAAAATTAGGGTTTGAAACTTAGGTAATTAATTTCTTCTGCTTAACCCAAGAACAAATTGGATCGATTTTTGATAAATCGAATTCAGTTAAGATAGGGGAAATTCAGATAGCAATTTCTGAGCCGTATGAGGTAGGAAACTCTCAAGTACGGTTCTAAGGGAAGGAACTTCCTATTCCGACCGAGGAGAACAGGCCATTCTACAGGGTGATTCGGAAATTGCGGAAGCTTGGTTTGATCAAGCTGCTGAATATTGGAAACAAGCTATAGCGCTTACTCCGGGAAATTATATTGAAGCACAGAACTGGTTGAAGATTACGAAGCGCTTTGAATTTGAATAAGACCATGCTCCTTCTTTTTCATAAAATGGGTGGTTTGGTTGTTGATCCATTAATCAAATAAATTAGGTCGTAAGATCGAATCAAGAATTTCATTATATCCATTTCTTATACCTTCTATTTTATATGATATTTCATAAGAATAAACCATAGGGATAGGGTCTAGAATAGAAGTAATAAAGTGAATAAAAAGAGGGGGCAATCTAAATATTGCTAATATATTAGGACCATCTTATTAATAATTCTAATGAGTTATCTTGGAATTTAGAATCAAATAAAAAACCCTATATTATGCTCAAGGAAAGTAGATATAGATAGGAGCTTATGCCCTCAAAAAAAATACACTAGTTTCTTAAATTAAAAATAAAAAAGATTTTTTTCTTACGTCGAGAAATATTTGTTTTTCAAGATAAACAATGTCCGTTAGGCACCTAATCTTTATGTCATAATAGACCCGAACACTTGCCTCGGATTGACTTCAATATATAATTGCTCCAGTGAATAACTAAAAAAAAAATAGAAGGATGGTAGATAGTAAAGAAAAGAACTAATCACAATATCTATCTTTCAAAATCTATCTTTCAAAATCTATCTTTCAAAATATATATCTTTCAAAGATTCACTAAAAAGACAGTTGGCGGGTCTCTTTGTATGTCTTGTCCGGAAAGAGGAGGACTTAATGATTATTCGTTCGCCGGAACCAGAAGTAAAAATTGTTGTGGATAGGGATCCTGTAAAAACATCTTTTGAGGAATGGGCCAGACCCGGCCATTTCTCAAGAACACTAGCTAAGGGCCCTGATACTACCACTTGGATCTGGAACCTACATGCTGATGCTCACGATTTCGATAGTCATACTGGTGATTTGGAGGAGATTTCTCGAAAAGTCTTTAGTGCTCATTTCGGGCAACTTTCCATTATCTTTCTTTGGTTGAGTGGCATGTACTTTCATGGCGCCCGTTTTTCCAATTATGAAGCATGGCTAAGTGATCCTACTCACATTGGACCCAGTGCTCAGGTAGTTTGGCCTATAGTAGGGCAAGAAATATTGAATGGTGATGTAGGCGGGGGTTTCCGAGGAATCCAAATAACCTCTGGTTTTTTTCAGCTTTGGCGAGCATCTGGAATAACTAGTGAATTACAACTCTATTGTACTGCAATTGGTGCATTGATTTTTGCAGCGTTAATGCTTTTTGCTGGTTGGTTCCATTATCACAAAGCCGCTCCCAAATTGGCCTGGTTCCAAGATGTAGAATCCATGTTGAATCACCACTTAGCGGGATTATTAGGACTTGGGTCTCTTTCTTGGGCGGGGCACCAAATTCATGTATCTTTACCAATTAACCAATTTCTTGACGCTGGGGTGGATCCTAAAGAGATACCACTTCCTCATGAATTTATCTTGAATCGGGACCTTTTGGCTCAACTTTATCCTAGTTTTGCCGAAGGAGCAACCCCTTTTTTCACTTTAAATTGGTCCAAATACGCAGAATTTCTGACTTTTCGCGGAGGACTAGATCCAGTAACCGGTGGTCTCTGGCTGACCGATATTGCGCACCATCATTTAGCTATTGCTATTCTTTTCCTAATCGCAGGTCATATGTATAGGACCAATTGGGGTATTGGCCATGGACTTAAAGATATTTTGGAGGCTCACAAGGGCCCATTTACAGGACAAGGCCATAAGGGTCTTTATGAAATCTTAACAACGTCATGGCATGCTCAATTATCTCTTAACCTAGCTATGCTAGGCTCTACAACCATTGTTGTAGCTCATCATATGTATTCTATGCCTCCCTATCCATACCTAGCTACTGACTATGGTACACAACTTTCCTTGTTCACACACCACATGTGGATTGGCGGATTTCTAATAGTCGGTGCTGCTGCACATGCAGCAATTTTTATGGTAAGAGACTATGATCCAACTACTCGATACAACGATCTATTAGATCGCGTCCTTAGACACCGCGATGCAATCATATCCCACCTTAACTGGGTATGTATATTTCTAGGTTTTCACAGTTTTGGCTTGTACATTCATAATGATACCATGAGTGCTTTAGGCCGTCCACAAGATATGTTTTCGGATACTGCCATACAATTACAACCTATCTTTGCTCAATGGGTACAAAATATCCATGCTACTGCGCCTGGCGTAACAGCTCCTGGTGCAACAACAAGTACTAGCTTAACGTGGGGAGGCGGCGAGTTAGTAGCAGTAGGTGGCAAAGTGGCTTTGTTACCTATTCCATTAGGAACCGCAGATTTTTTAGTCCATCACATTCATGCATTTACCATACATGTGACTGTATTAATACTTTTGAAAGGTGTTTTATTTGCTCGGAGTTCCCGTTTGATACCCGATAAAGCAAATCTAGGTTTTCGCTTTCCTTGCGATGGGCCTGGCCGAGGGGGAACATGTCAAGTATCCGCCTGGGATCATGTTTTCTTAGGTTTATTCTGGATGTACAATGCAATTTCGGTAGTCATTTTCCATTTCAGTTGGAAAATGCAGTCGGATGTTTGGGGTACTATAAGTGATCAAGGGGTGGTAACTCATATTACAGGGGGAAACTTTGCACAGAGTTCCATTACGATTAATGGGTGGCTTCGAGATTTCTTGTGGGCACAGGCATCGCAAGTCATTCAGTCTTATGGTTCTTCATTATCTGCATATGGTCTTTTTTTCTTAGGTGCTCATTTTGTCTGGGCCTTCAGTTTAATGTTTTTATTCAGCGGCCGTGGTTATTGGCAAGAACTCATTGAATCTATCGTTTGGGCTCATAACAAATTAAAAGTTGCTCCTGCTACTCAGCCTAGAGCCTTGAGCATTATACAAGGACGCGCTGTAGGAGTAACCCATTACCTTCTGGGTGGAATTGCCACGACATGGGCATTCTTCTTAGCGAGAATTATTGCAGTAGGATAGTGGCTAGGAGGATTTGAAAGGCATTATGGAATTAAGATTTCCCAGGTTTAGCCAAGGCTTAGCTCAGGACCCCACTACTCGTCGTATTTGGTTTGGTATTGCTACCGCACATGATTTCGAAAGTCATGATGATATTACTGAAGAACGTCTTTATCAGAACATTTTTGCTTCTCACTTTGGGCAATTAGCAATAATCTTTCTATGGACGTCCGGAAATCTGTTTCATGTAGCTTGGCAAGGAAATTTTGAATCATGGATACAGGATCCTTTACACGTAAGACCTATTGCTCATGCGATTTGGGATCCTCATTTTGGTCAACCCGCTGTGGAAGCCTTTACTCGAGGAGGTGCTGCTGGTCCAGTGAATATTGCTTATTCTGGAGTTTATCAGTGGTGGTATACAATAGGATTACGCACCAATGAGGATCTTTATACTGGAGCTCTTTTTCTATTATTTCTTTCTACGCTGTCCTTAATAGCGGGTTGGTTACATCTACAACCCAAATGGAAACCAAGCCTTTCGTGGTTCAAAAACGCGGAATCTCGTCTCAATCATCATTTGTCAGGACTTTTCGGGGTAAGTTCTTTGGCTTGGACAGGACATTTAGTTCATGTTGCTATTCCCGCATCCAGGGGGGAGTACGTTCGATGGAATAATTTCTTAGATGTATTACCCTATCCCCAGGGGTTGGGACCCCTTTTGACGGGTCAATGGAATCTTTATGCCCAAAACCCTGATTCGAGTAATCATTTATTTGGTACCGCTCAAGGAGCGGGAACTGCCATTCTAACTCTTCTTGGGGGATTCCATCCACAAACACAAAGTTTGTGGCTGACCGATATGGCTCACCATCATTTAGCTATTGCATTTATTTTTCTCATTGCCGGTCACATGTATCGAACTAACTTCGGAATTGGGCACAGTATTAAAGATCTTTTAGAAGCGCATACTCCTCCGGGGGGTCGATTAGGGCGTGGGCATAAGGGCCTTTATGACACAATCAACAATTCGATTCATTTTCAGTTAGGTCTTGCTCTAGCTTCTTTAGGGGTTATTACTTCCTTAGTAGCTCAACATATGTACTCTTTACCTCCTTATGCATTCATAGCACAAGACTTTACTACTCAAGCTGCTTTATATACTCATCACCAATATATTGCAGGGTTCATCATGACAGGGGCTTTTGCTCATGGAGCTATTTTTTTCATTAGGGATTACAATCCGGAACAGAATGAGGATAATGTATTGGCAAGAATGTTAGACCATAAAGAAGCTATCATATCTCATTTAAGTTGGGCTAGCCTCTTTCTAGGATTCCATACCTTGGGCCTTTATGTTCATAACGACGTCATGCTTGCTTTTGGTACTCCAGAAAAGCAAATCTTGATCGAACCTATATTTGCCCAATGGATACAATCTGCTCATGGCAAGACGACATATGGGTTCGATATACTCTTATCTTCAACGAATGGCCCCGCTTTCAATGCGGGTCGAAGCCTATGGTTGCCCGGATGGTTGAATGCTGTTAATGAGAATAGTAATTCGCTTTTCTTAACAATAGGACCTGGGGATTTCTTGGTTCATCATGCTATTGCTCTAGGTTTGCATACAACTACATTGATTTTAGTAAAGGGCGCTTTAGATGCACGCGGTTCCAAATTAATGCCAGATAAAAAGGATTTTGGATATAGTTTTCCTTGTGACGGCCCAGGGCGCGGCGGTACTTGTGATATTTCTGCTTGGGACGCATTTTATTTGGCAGTTTTCTGGATGTTAAATACCATTGGGTGGGTTACTTTTTATTGGCATTGGAAACATATCACATTATGGCAGGGCAACGTTTCACAATTTAATGAATCCTCC
The DNA here is from genome assembly GCF_056163025.1 of Triticum urartu. Classification (NCBI taxonomy): domain Eukaryota; kingdom Viridiplantae; phylum Streptophyta; class Magnoliopsida; order Poales; family Poaceae; genus Triticum; species Triticum urartu. Next base: position 28,975 of record NW_028261128.1, on the reverse strand, counting down.
ACTTATTTGATGGGATGGTTAAGAGATTACCTATGGTTAAACTCTTCACAACTTATCAATGGATATAATCCTTTTGGGATGAATAGTTTATCGGTATGGGCGTGGATGTTCTTATTTGGACATCTTGTTTGGGCTACTGGATTTATGTTCTTAATTTCCTGGCGGGGGTATTGGCAGGAATTAATTGAGACTTTAGCATGGGCTCATGAACGCACACCTTTAGCTAATTTAATTCGCTGGAGAGATAAGCCCGTGGCTCTTTCCATTGTGCAAGCAAGATTGGTTGGATTAGCTCACTTTTCCGTGGGTTATATATTCACTTATGCAGCTTTCTTGATTGCCTCAACATCAGGCAAGTTTGGTTAATTTAGTTTGTTTTTTTGTACTGTATCAGCACCTAGTTCATTACTCTTGATAGAGAGGGAGGATCTGCCTTTTTAGATTTCTTTTTCTATTTATTTTTCCATCTAGGATTAGAACCGTATACTTGGTAATAATAGCAACGACACATTATGGCAAAAAAAAGTTTGATTCAGAGGGAGAAGAAGCGGCAGAAATTAGAACAGAAATATCATTTGATTCGTCAATCTTTAAAAAAAAAGATAAGAAGCAAAGTTTCTCCCTTGAGTTTGAGTGAAAAAACGAAAATGCGAGAAAAATTGCAATCCCTACCGCGTAATAGTGCACCTACACGCCTTCATCGACGTTGTTTTTTGACCGGAAGACCTAGAGCTAACTATCGACATTTTGGGCTATCCGGACACGTACTTCGAGAAATGGTTTATGAATGTTTGTTACCGGGTGCAACAAGATCCAGTTGGTAAGGATAAAATACCCTTTCGTATTTGTATGGATTTCTGGAATTGATAATCATAGAGGAGCCCTCTTTACCATTCTGTATAAATGGACTATTCTATTTGTATAGATATTGGTAGAGGGGCGTATCCAACCCTCTTTTATCCACTAGTTACCCCTCTTTAGTTTAAGAGTATAGAGCAGTTTGGTAGCTCATAAGGCTCATAACCTTGGGGTTGCGGGTTCGATTCCCACTACCGCCTCCATACTCCTTCTTTATGATATATGCATGATATAATATATACATCATGCATTTGTATCTGGATTTTTTGATTTCCTAAAAGAGTTTTGGTCTAACAGTTTTTTCTCGGAAGAAGCAAAAAAATAAAAGAAAGAATAAAATATGAAAGAAAAGCGTCCATTGTCTAATGGATAGGACAGAGGTCTTCTAAACCTTTGGTATAGGTTCAAATCCTATTGGACGCAATCTTATTTCTATCTATTCTTTAAATAACTATACTAAACTAAAAACAAAGAAAACTTTTTTGCATGATTCAAATGAAAAAGCTTTCTCAACGATTCCTATTCTACTAACAAGAGTAGACATGCAAAATTTATTTGTTACTGAAGAGAAAACCGTTCCAGCTGTTCCTGAATAGCTTCCTTCAAAAGGATTTCCGCTTGCTCGGTGAATGTCTTGCTAGAAGATATAATTTCTTGGAATTGAGGTTTAGTATCTTTTAGATGTTTACGTAACTCATCCAGAAATTTATTTACCTGTTCAATTTCTAACGAATCAAGATATCCTCTTGTTCCGGTATAAATAGTAGCTATCTGCTCTTCCACTGGGAGAGGATTTGCCTGGGATTGTTTAAGCAATTCCCTTAATCGTCGACCCCTTGCCAATTGATTCTGACTTGTTTTATCGAGAGCAGAGGCGAATTGTGCAAAGGCTTGTAACTCTGCGAATTGCGCTAGTTCCAATTTTGATTTGCCAGCTACTTGTTTCATGGCTTTAATTTGAGCCGCGGATCCTACTCTGGAAACAGAAATACCCACATTAATAGCGGGTCGAATTCCGGCATTGAATAGATCCGCAGATAAGAATATTTGTCCATCTGTAATGGAGATTACATTAGTAGGAATATAGGCGGAAACGTCTCCAGATTGAGTCTCAACTATTGGTAAAGCGGTCATACTTCCTTCGCCTAAAAGAGAATTTAATTTAGCGGCTCTTTCTAAAAGGCGTGAATGCAAATAAAAAACATCCCCTGGATAAGCCTCACGTCCGGGAGGTCTTCTTAATAGAAGGGACATTTGGCGATAAGCTTGTGCCTGTTTGGAGAGATCATCATAAATTATTAAAGTATGCCGTTCGCGGTACATAAAATACTCAGCCAGGGCTGCTCCCGTATAAGGAGCGAGGTATTGTAATGTAGCAGGTGAATCCGCCATTTCAGCTACTACAATAGTGTATTCCATGGCCCCCTCCTCATGGAAAGTAGTTACTACTTGAGCTACGGAGGATGCTCTTTGACCGATAGCTACATAAACACATATTACACCTTGCCCTTTTTGATTGAGAATTGTATCTGTGGCTACTGCTGTTTTGCCAGTCTGTCTGTCCCCAATAATTAACTCTCGCTGACCGCGCCCTATAGGGATCATCGAATCGATAGCAATAAGCCCTGTTTGAAGAGGTTCGTATACGGAACGCCTGGAAATTATACTTGGAGCAGGAGATTCAATTAAGCGAGATTCGGAAGCTATAATTTCGCCTTTCCCATCAATAGGTTTAGCCAGAGCATTTACAACACGACCCAAGTAAGCCTCACTCACGGGTATCTGAGCAATTCTTCCTGTTGCTTTTACAAAACTTCCCTCTTGTATCATCAACCCATCGCCCATTAATACAATCCCAACATTTTTGGATTCCAAATTCAGAGCAATACCCCTAGTACCTTCTGCAAATTCGACTAATTCACCTGACATTATTTCACCAAGACCTATAATACGAGCAATCCCATCCCCCACTTGAACTACGCGACCTATATTCTCAATCCCTACTTTCCTATTATATTGTTCAATACGTTCGCGGAGAATTTTATGAATTTCGTCGACTCGAAGGGTTGCCATTAGTGTTTCTTGACTCTTTTTTCGGAAGCAAGGGGAAAAATAATGCCTAAATTCTAAACGAAAGTAGAAGTTCAAGGCCTAATTAATTTAATTATTTCTTCCATTCCAGGGACCCGAGAATGCCAATATTAGCACGAATCGTACGGAAATGTAACTCGGTATTCAAACAACTATTCAGAGTTCCTAGAGCTCCTTGTACGGCCTGTTGGAAAACCCGCTGTCGGACCTGATTCATTGCCCTTTGTTTTTCAAAATAAAGGGTTTCGTTTTTAGACTTTTCCAATTGTTCCAAACTAATAGAAGTAGCATTAATCAAATTTGCTTTTTCTCGTTCTATCTCAGAGTATCCATTCATTCGATACTCATCCGCTTCTAGTTCGACTTTCTGTAATCGAATCCGAGCTTTTTCGAGTTGCTCAATGGTCCCTCTACGCAATTCTTCTGAATTTCGAATAGTACTCAAGATCCTCTGTTTTCGATTATCTAATAAATCTTTTAATGAAAGTAGATTATTTTGTAAGTTTACAACTTTTATGATCTCTTCCCGAACCAAACATGAATCTTTCGATTCATTTGGCTCTCACGCTCCTTTTTTTTTTTCTATAGCTATTTCCATATCTTTTTTTTAAGTAATGAGCCTATCCTCTATCTTCTTTTTTATGTTTATATTTCAATATACCGAAACCTATATAAGACTAGATAAATATTAAGAGGACTCTTCCGCCTAGATAAAAATATATCATGGTCAGCAAAGTTGTTTCTTTATTTTTATTTGCCCTCTAGTTAATAATTTCAATTTCATTAAGAAAAACTAACTAAATAAATGGAAAATGAAAATTAATAGAATTCTTTTTTATTTTTTTTTTCTTCAAATCCAAAAAATTTCTCTTTTTTATACATAGGTCGTCGATTCGGCATTGGTTAAAAAAGGGCAGGGTGCCCCCTTTTTTTTCTAGTAAATAGTTCAAACCATTTTATCGATATGAGTGTTCTATATCAGATAAATTTTACATTAGCTATTTCCCGTTTAAATTGGTACTAATACTAATATAGTTGTAGAAAGAGTACCTCTTTTTGCCTGGACTTCAAGCAGTTTAGCTTTAACCGTGTTAATGGTCTCACATTCTTGGTTTATAGAGAATCAAAGTTGATTTACCAATGAGTCGCGAAATGCTATGGTTCTTCCATATGATTTCTGAATTTATTCAGAAGTAATTCGTCGAGATCGTGCACCCTTTTCTTATTTATCCGAAAAATACTAAAAAATATTATAAAGTGCAGCCGGATAGATCCAATCTATTCTTGAAATAGACAACTCGCACACACTCCCTTTCCAAAAAAAATCAAAACACCAACCACTACAGTTAGATTTATTAGATTTGTTGCTAAAATATCGGTATTAAGCCCGAAACTGCCAGCGGATGGCCAGTGAGCTAAAAAAACGAAAGAATGGGTTACATTTTTCATATGCTCTCCTCTTATAGATAGGACGAACAAAGAACAAAGTTTTTCGATCACTTACTTCGCTCGCCCTTTTTTGATCGGTTTTTTTAATGCAAATAGATTCAATCTAGTAATTTCTTTTAGATTAAGTCTTACGTCTTGTTTGACCGGTGAAAGACTTCCTTTGTTGAAATGTTCTGTTCCCAAAATTCCTAAAATAAAAGGAAAAAACTTTCCACTTTCCTAAACTAAGGACGGGAAATAAGAAGGTGAGCATATCTTCTAAATTAATAATACTCAACTCAGCCCTTCCTAGAATGGGGTATTATCTGTCCCGATAAATAGATAATTCCAGGAGTAATAAATAGGAGTAAATTAAATAAAGTATTGATATAATTGGAATTGTGGAAGCAAATACCAATTTACTAAAAAAAGAAAAAAGTATCTAATCGAAATCGAAAGAATTTTTTTTTTAAGATTAAACAAAAGGGTTCGCAAATAAAAGCGCTAGTGCCACAACTAGTCCATAAATTGTTAAAGCTTCCATAAAAGCTAGACTAAGCAATAAAGTACCTCGTATTTTACCTTCTGCTTCTGGCTGTCTCGCAATACCTTCTACAGCTTGTCCTGCAGCAGTACCTTGACCAACTCCAGGTCCAATAGAAGCAAGCCCTACGGCCAATCCAGCAGCAATAACAGAAGCAGCAGCAATTAGTGGATTCATGGTGAGTAGTTCCTCGTGTCAAAAAAAAGAAATGGTTAAGGATACAATCAACCAATAAATTCTTACTTCTAAGCTCTATTGGGGAGAAGTAAAGTAACTAAAAAGTACAAATTGAAATCAAATTGAAATGATAATGTGAATTGTCCGAACTACATAGAAGGGAATTCCATATCCATATATCGGATTAGATAATGAATCTAACCTAGGAATATATAATATAATATCCTATATATATACATTTGTTTCTTCTATTTTGTTTGCATATTTTCTCATTTTCTATTGAATCGGATTCTAAAATCATTGCTTAAAGTGGAAACCTGCATAAAAGAGGACTCCACTTATAGACATTAAGGATATTATAGTATAGATCTAGCCTGACTCCACCCTCCTTAATGCATATATACTTTGAAAATTCCATAATATAGTCTATTCTATTCTCTCTCCTACAACTCTAGGCTATATATTCATACGCATTTCTAACTATTTTTTTGCAACCAAGCAGATTATCTGGAACCATGCATGAATTGAGCTAAGCTGCAAAAAAAAAAAATACTATTTCCAAAAAGAGTCAATTCAATGATGACCCTCCATGGATTCACCTATATAGGCTGCGGCTAATGTTGCAAAAATAAGAGCTTGAATACCGCTTGTAAATAATCCAAGAAACATGACCGGTATAGGGATTACTAAGGGGACTAAAGAAACAAGAACAACAACGACTAATTCATCCGCCAATATATTCCCGAAAAGTCGAAAGCTAAGCGATAATGGTTTTGTGAAATCTTCTAGGATGTTAATTGGTAAAAGGATTGGAGTTGGTTTAATATATTTCTCGAAATAGCTCAATCCTTTTTTGCTAAGACCAGCATAAAAATATGCCGCTGACGTGAGTAAAGCTAAAGCAACAGTAGTATTTATATCATTCGTGGGCGCTGCTAATTCCCCATGGGGTAACTCTATAATTTTCCAAGGTAAAAGAGCACCCGACCAATTCGAAACAAAAATAAAAAGGAACATAGTTCCAATAAAGGGAACCCAGGGACCATATTCTTCTCCAATCTGAGTTTTGCTCAAGTCTCGAATAAACTCAAGGACATATTCAAAAAAATTCTGACCGTCGGTCGGGATGGTTTGTGGATTCCGAACAGCTATGACAACTGAACCTAGCAAGATAGTAATTACGACCCAAGAAGTGATGAGTACTTGGGCATGAATTTGGAAACCTCCTATTTGCCAATAGAAGTGTTGGCCTACTTCTACACCCGATATATCGTATAACCCCTTGAGTGTTTTAATGGAACAAGGTATAATATTCATATTGTCCTCTGATAAAAATTGAACTTCAAAAAAGGAATTCTTTTGATTCAACCATCTCTTTCTCAACTCAGCAACTTGAAGTATTAATCTTATATTTAGGATACCAAGAAAGCACATCAGATCATAATATATATCAATACCCTCTAATATATATCAATATTCCCCTTCTTTTTTCTATGCAAAAAAAATTCTATGCAAAAAAAAAGATATAGTAAAGTAAGTGATTCCATAAATTTACGCAGTTGCCCAAGAATTCACTATATATTCTTAATCAACGATTTCTTATATAGAGAGAACGGCCCTCACAAATTGAAAATACTAATTTGTTAAGAATCAATCGAATTGAAGTCATAGTGTCATCGTTGGCTGGAATCGATATATTCGCGAGATCCGGGTCACAATTTGTATCGACTAAAGAAATAGTAGGAATCCCCAAAATGGCACATTCCCGAAGAGCTATATACTCTTTTTGCTGATCAAGGACGATCACAATGTCTGGCAATCTCGTCATATATTTGATCCCGCCGAGATACCTTTGCAAAGTAGATAATTTTCTCTTCAAGATTGCCACATCTCTTTTTGGGAGATGGTGGAATTTTCCCATTTTTTCTTCTGCTCTTAAGTCTCTAAATTGAGAAAGTCTAGTTTTCGTAATCGACCAATTCGTTAACATACCACTGAACCACTTTTTATTAACATAATGACAACGAGCCCTTATTGCAGCTGATGCTACTAAATCTGTTGCTCTTTTTTTGGTACCAACAATTAAGAAACTTTTTCCCTGACTTGCTGCATCAAAAACTAAATCACAAGCTTCTGATAAAAAACGAGCCGTTCTAGCGAGATTTATAATATGAGTACCTTTACGCTTTGCCGAAATGTAAGGGGCCATTTTAGGATTCCATTTCTTAATACCATGACCAAAATGAACTCCTGCTTCTATCATCTCTTTCAAATTAATGTTCCAATATCTTCTTGTCATTTTTTCCACACTTCCTTTTTTTTAATCCTACCATTCCATTACGGAATTTAGTTCTTTTTGAAGATTAAGAAAGATCCGAAATAGCTTGAAATAAATAATAATTGTTCCGAGAGAACCTTGTACTAAGATAAGAGTTGGCCATTGATACATGGTATAAACATAACCACCTTAATGAATTAACTGACTTGTTTTACTTATTAAAATAAAAATCTTAAAAATCTAAAATTTGACCTGTTAGTGTTCTAAGTTCAAAAGTCTAGTAAAGTAAAAAATATTTTTATGGGGGTTCTTATGTCTCATAAAAATTGTTTGTTACGTCAGAATCTGAAGAAACTAATTCTGTATGGAGAAACAAAAAATCTCTCATTTCCGACGCGAATAGATTTTTTTTTTTTATTTCGAAATAAAGGTTCTTGTCTTGTGGGGAACGATGCACAAATTTTTGGAATCCGGTACCAACAGGTATAATCCCCCCCAGAACTACGTTTTCTTTCAAGCCTTTCAACCAATCAATGCGACCTCGTAGGGCAGCTTTTGCTAAAACTCGAGCAGTTTCTTGAAAACTTGCTTCAGATATGAAACTTTGGGTATTCAGGGAAGCCCTTGTTATTCCCAATAAGATTGCCCGATAATAGATCGATTCATCCAAAGCTCGTCCTGCTCGTTCCGCTCGCAATAGTCCGATTAATTCCCCAGGCGAAAAAACATTAGACATTCCATCTTCGGAAACCCGCACTTTTGATGTTACTTGGCGTATAATAATCTCTATATGTCTATTATGGATCTGTACCCCTTGGGATCGATAAACCTTTTGGATTTTATTAACCAAAGAGATACGACTTTGGGCTATGGTTAGCTCAGCTCCAATCAAGAATCCCCAAGGGACCCCAAGAATTCTTGGTATACGCTCATTCCAATCCTCAATTCTCCTTTCGAGATTCGGGGATAATGAATCAATTGAACGCGCTTCAAAGATTTGTTCCACTTTTGGAAGACCTTGCGTTATGTCACTAGATCTCGATTTTTCATATATAAACGTAACTAACCTATCTCCCTTGTAAAGGATTTCTCCATAATGACCATTAACAGTTGCTCCTGTAGTGGCCAAATAAGGTTTAGCTGCTCTTATAACAAAGGAATTCATATTTACAATGAAAATTTGACCGGATTTTTTTATGTGCGATTTAAATAGACATACATTTTCACAAATAAATTGTCCAAGGTGAATTATTGCCAATGTCTCTTCCCAAGAATCATGATGGACAAAGTGACAATTCAAAAGGAATGGATCCAACATTATGTTACTATCGAAATTAGAAATCCTTTTATTTTCATCTATTAAAGAGTATTTAAGTTCTTGAAGTACTTGGAAGGTTTGTTTTAAATTGTCAACGAACAAATATTTTTTTAACAGGATTTTATTATGCGTTAGTAAATAGTAAGATGAAGAAAAATGCGATATACTAGCTACAATAGCGCCTAAGGGCCCAAAAATTTCTCGAATAGGAATTCTAGGATTCCATTCTTTTATCGCATTGGGATGTTTTGAATTCTTGAATAAACCAATTCGAGAACAGTTGGATGCCGACAAAATCATCAAAGAGTGGTATTCTTTATTTCGATTCAACAAAGTGCCAATAGCTTCTGGATGTTGGCTAAGTGATTCAATCTTCGCCTTGGAATAAAAAGAATTGATATTGGCGCGATCTAACCTATTATGGGGAATCGGTCCTGCACTTGTCCTACCATACCTTTTTCGTGTATACGAAATAGTGGACTTGACTAACTCAATTCTTAGGAAATCGCGAATAAGATCATTTGCTCTTACCTCAACAAGGGAAGCACCAGCCTTTTCTTTTTCTTCTTGTTCCCAATTCACTACTAAGCAAGTTCTAACAAATTGACTATTTGTGTGATAAATTCTTTGAGTTAACTTGCTATTTTCATGAGAAATAAAATTGACAAGTCGAATTTGGAGATTATTTTCTTCTTGCAAGAGATCCTGCGGGAAAAGTGTTGCTAAATTTCTTCCTTCGTCCATTTCATATGCCACTGTAGGGCGAACGGAAACAAAATACTTTTCCTTGCTCTTGAGAATTTTTTTCCGTTGAACATAGACCCAATTTTTCCTTTTTTTTGATTCCTTAGAATCTTTTTTTTGTCTTTCTGGCGGTATCAAACAGCCACCTAATATCTTATCCGCCTCTTCAGGAAAATGAATATCTCCGGAAAATATTTTGAGTTCCGTATGGCTTTTTTTTCTCTTCACTCGGACCAGTCCGCCTAGTCGACTTCTTGTATTTTTTGTGAGTTGTGTATTCACATCCAATAATACTATTGTCAAGTATCTTTAGGGATGAAGATCTCGGCAAGATATGAAGTTCTTGAAGAATGAAAAAAAACCGATCTACTTCTTTTTGGTATTTTAGACTAAATTCTTTTGTTCCTCGATGCTCAATCAAACCCTCTTTTTTTAAGATGGAATCTTCCTCTGGGCTCTCGTATTCGTCCTCTGAATCTTCTTCTGAGTCTTCCTCTAAAGTACCATATTTTTCCTCTGCGCTTTCCCCGGGGCTGCCATATTCGTCTTCTGAGTCTTCCTCTAGAGTTCCATATTCGTCCTCTTGGGTCCTATATTTGCTCTCTGGGCTCCCATATTCCTCTTCTGAGTCTTTCTCTAAAGTCCTATATTCGTTCTCTGGGTTCCCATATTCGTTTTCTGGGCTCCCATATTCGTCTTCTAGGGTTTCATATTCGTATTCGTCTTCTAGGATTCCATATTTAGATTCTTCTAGGGTTTCATATTCATATTCGTCCTCTCGGGTCCTGTATTCGTCTTCTAGGGTCTCATATTCCTCTTCTGAGTCTTCCGCTCGAGTCCTATATTCTTCTTCTAGGGTCCTATATCTAAATTTAACAATTCCTGAACCCTTTTTATCTTTTCTGTATCGGGGATCGTCAAAATAAGCAAAAATAGTATTTCTACGTAAAACACCCATAAGGGGGATTTCAATCGAAATCCCAAAACAGGATATTAGTTCTTTCTCTTGTTCTTGATGATATTGTAATGGAATGACGAACCTATTTCTTCGCTTTTTCGCCAACAAATCTGAATTATCTTGAAAAATAGAAGGATAGATAAAATTCCAATGGCCATTGGACATGATTCGATCCGACGTTGAATAATCAAGAATTTCCCTATCTTTTTTACCATAAGTATTCATTTGATCTTGATCCTTGTGGAGTGAAAAAGACGCTATACTGGATCTGCACATACTTACTGACAATATCCATAAATGGCTTGTTTTTGGTAATCGGCGAAGATTACCATATTGATATTCGGGCGCATGGTAAACATCAGTACTCCAGTGCATTTCGCCGTCTGATTCAGAATAAATATGCTTTTGTACCCTTTCTTTAAAATGTAAAGTGGACGTTCCGGCACGAATCTCCGCAATTACTTGTTCGGATTTTACATATTGATCATTTTGCACTAGAATCAAGCTTTTTGAGGGAATATTCACACTATATAGAATATCTTGACTCTGAATAGTTACATGCAAGTCTATATAACATAGAAAAGCAGGCTGCCCATGACGGGTACGTGTGGGGTGAACCAAATTCTCATTGAATTTTATTTTTCCATTCGAAGGGGATCGTACAAGGTCGGCAGTACCCCCTGTGAATACTCCGCCAGTATGAAAAGTTCTTAATGTTAGTTGAGTCCCTGGCTCCCCAATTGATTGACCTGCAATAATACCTACGGCTTCTCCCAATTCGACCAGATCACTATGAGTAGGACTCCGGCCATAGCATAATTGACAGATCCAAGAAGTGCTTCGGCAAGTAAAGGGGGTTCTAATATATATTGGTTGTGCTCGAAATGGTTGTGCTCGAAAGGCAGTTATGAATCGATTGACTAATCCAATTCCAATATCTTGATTTCGCGCGGCAATGCATCGTGAACCGATATATATATCGTCTGCTAATACACGACCAATTAGTGTTTGGACAAAAAGTTTTTCCGTCATCCCATTTTGAGGACTTACAGAAATACCTCGGATAGTACCACAATCTCTTCTACGCACAATAATATGTTGAACTACTTCAACAAGTCTACGTGTAAGATATCCAGCATCTGCTGTTCGCACAGCAGTATCTACAACCCCTTTGCGGGCTCCATAGCAGGAAATTATATATTCTGTCAAAGAAAGTCCCTCGCGTAAATTGCTTTGAATAGGTAAATCAATCATTTGTCCTTGAGGGTCCGACATTAATCCTCTCATACCTACTAATTGGTGTACTTGAGATGCATTTCCTCTGGCTCCTGAAAAAGACATTAGATAGACTGGATTAGAAGGATCCGTTATCCGAAAATTTGAATTCATTTCTTGTTTCAAATATTCACTTGTCGCATACCATATCTCAACAGATTGGCGTAATTTTTCTACCGCGTGTACAGCCCCATAATAATAGTGTTTCTCCAAAAGAAAACTCTGTTGTTCCGCGTCTTGGACTAACCATCCCTTAGAGGGTATTGTTAAAAGATCCTCGATTCCTAACGAAATCGATGTAGTAGTGGCTTGATGGAAGCCCAGAGTCTTTAGTTGATCCAGTATATGGGATGTATATCCCATTCCAAAATGATCTATTAATCTGCTAATAAGTCGTTTCATACCAGTTCCGTCTATCTCTTTATTATGAAAGACCAGATTGGCCCGTTCCGCCATACATAAGTACCCCCTTTTCGGCTGAGTAGGATTCGACAATTGCTGAGTAGGATTCGACAATGGGCCTGAGTCAGTGATTCGAAAATTTAATTAACTTAATTGCCTCAATCTCAATCTGGATTCGCGTGGCAAATAATGATGATACTAGGGAAATCGGAATGCCCCCCGAAAGGGGAGGGGCATCGCCGAATCTAACTTTCTTGTTTAGGTAGTGTATGAATAGGCCTGACTAAATCCTTGTATGGCTTCCTCTATTTCTCTATAAAAAGAAATATGACCAAGAGTGGTTCGAATGTATATCGAACGAATTTCTTTTTTTCTATTTCCCATTATTAGATAGTGGGCATAAATCTCATGATAAGTCCCCAAAGATTCATATTGAACTTCAATCGGAACTTCTCTTGACCCAATGACGCGTTGATCCAGGTTCCATCGTAGCCACAAGGGACTATCTAAACTGATTAGTTTTTGTCTATAAGCTCCCAGTGCATCATAAGAACTAGAAAAATGGGGTTCTTTATCTTTCCTATATTTAAAATTATTATTATTATTGTAATTTACTTTTAGATTTGGGTAGTTTCTGCAACTATTATATCTATTTGCACAAATACCTCGACGCTTTCCAATCGTTAATACATAAAGCCCGATAAGCATGTCTTGGGTTGGTACGCAAATAGGATCCCCAATAGCGGGAGATAAGAGATTCATATGAGAAAACATAAGTAAACGGGCTTCTGCCTGAGCTTCCAAGGATAAAGGTAGATGAACAGCCATTTGATCTCCATCAAAGTCCGCATTGAAACCCTTACACACTAATGGGTGTAAAGAAATAGTACGCCCCTCTACTAAAGTGGGTTGAAAGGCCTGTATGCCTAATCTATGCAGGGTAGGTGCTCTATTTAACAGTACAGGATGTCCCCGCATAACTTCTTGAAGTATTTCCCATACAATGGGTTCTTTTTCCCAAATTTTCCTTTTAGCAATCCTTACATTAGAAGTGGCGCGTTTCGTGATTAAATCGCGAATTACAAATAGCTGAAAAAGCTTTATTGCTATCTCTAGAGGTAATCCACATTGATGTAATGAAAGCGAAGGACCCACAACAATGACAGAACGCCCCGAGTAATCGACCCGTTTCCCAAGCAGAGTCTCGCGAAACCTTCCCTCTTTACCTTCAATTACATCTGAAAGTGATTTGTATACTTTATTGTGACCATCCCTCGTCGGTTGCCCGCGGGACCCACTATCAAGAAGTGTATCCACGGCTTCTTGTACCAATTTTTCCTGGCACATTACTAAATCTGCTGGCGCTAATTCACTTCTTTTTAATAGATAGGCAAGATTGTTGTTCCGACGGATAACTCTCTTATAAAGTTCATTAATGTCTGAAGTCACTACTTTATCTCCAGACCTATAAACAATAGGTCTCAATTCGGGAGGAAGAACCGGTAATAAGCACAAAACCATCCATTCTGGTTCTACATTTGTTTGAATAAAATGTTTCGCCAATTGCATGCGTCTAATCAAAAAAACTTTTCTTATTCGTCTTTTTCTATCTTCCCACTCATCTCCACTATACCCCTCGTCTTCTAATTCCTTCCATTCGACCAAAGAATTCTCTATAATAATTCGCAAATCCAAATCTGCTAATTGTTCTCTAATAGCACCTGCTCCTGTCGCAATTTCCCGATTTCGAAATGTTGCAAAGCCTGGGGTAGAAAAAAAGGGAGAAATGCTGTGGTTACAGGATGCAATTTCCTCTTCGAATAAACCTCGTAATCGTAAAAAAGTGGGTTTTTTAGTGCTGGGCCTAGCAAAAGAGAAATCGCCGTATACTAGGCCCTCCAACTTCTTAAGAGGTTTATCTAAAAGATTCGCGATATAACTAGGAAGACCTTTCAAATACCACACATGAGTCACGGGACATGCGAGTTTGATGTATCCCATTTGATATCTTCGTATCCGAGAATCCACAAATTCGACCCCGCATTTTTGGCAAAATCTTTCGTCTTCGTTTTCAGCTCCGCTCGCTCGAGAATTGCCACAAGCGCAAATCCCGCTTTTTATGGGTCCAAAGATTCTTTCGCAAAACAATCCATCTTTTTCTGGTTTATCGGTTTTATAATGAAAAGTAGAGGGCCTTGTGACTTCGCCAACGACTTCTCCATTAGGTAGGTTTTTGTTAGCCCAAGCCTTTATTTGTTGAGGGGAAACGAGTCCAATTTGAAGTTGTTGATGTTTATATTGGTCAATCATAAAATAGAAATAAGAAAAGAATTTATATTTATTCCGATCAAACTTCCTCCCTATTAACCTGGAAGTTCTTTTCAGATACAAGGAAATGATTCAGTTCTAGAGCCAAAGATCGTAGTTCTCGAACGAGCACTCGAAAAGATTCTGGAGGATCCTCATGATTAGGTATTCTTTTTCCCCAGATCGTAGCATTAAGTATTTCTTGGCGAGCTATAAGATGGTCAGATTTATAAGTAAGTATCTCTTGTAAAATATGAGCAACACCAAATCCTTCTAAAGCCCAAACTTCCATTTCTCCTACTCGTTGTCCCCCTTGCTTGGCTCTTCCTCTAACCGGTTGTTGTGTAACAAGTGAGTAGGGCCCAGTAGAACGCCCATGAATTTTCTCATCAACTTGATGAATTAATTTTAAGATATAGGACTTCCCTATTAGAACAGGTTGCTCAAAGGGGTCGCCTGTTCTTCCATCAAATATTCTGCTTTTTCCCGGGTACTCGGGTTCAAATACCCATGGATTTTTTGTTTCTTTACTGGCTTCATATAATTCTGAAAACACAAGTTTTCTTGAAGCCTCTTGCTCATATCTCTCATCAAAGGGTGCTATTCTATAATGTTTCTTTAGCAGATCCCCCGCTAATCCGAGCGAGCTTTCAAATATTTGTCCCACATTCATTCGGGAGGGTACTCCTAAGGGATTGAAGACCATATCAACGGGTGTTCCATCTTGCAAATAGGGCATATCTTGCCTAGGCAAAATTTTGGAAATGATCCCTTTATTCCCATGTCTTCCGGCTACTTTATCCCCAACTTTGATTTCACGTTTCTGTAAAATATATACACGAACCATTATGTCGAGCGGGTCCCTTTGGATCCATTTCACATCGATAACGCGCCCTCTTCCACCTATAGGTAATTTCAGAGAAGTTTCTTTTGAAGTGGAAACCTCAAGGCCAAATATGGCCCGTAATAATCCAGCTTCCGCGATATAAGATGATTCGCTCGCTATCTGAGGCGTTAATTTACCTACTAAAATATCACCAGTTTCTACCCAGGATCCCAACCTAACAACTCCATTTCTGTCCAAATTGCGGAGTAAATGTTCTTCTAGATGTGGTATTTCTTTAGTGATTTTTTCAGCGGAGCCCTGGCTTGTCGTATCCGTCTGAATTTCATATTTCCGGATGTGAAAAGAGGTATAAATATCTTCATATACCAAACGTTCGCTAATTAGTACTGCGTCTTCAAAATTGTAACCTTCCCATGGCATATAAGCTACTAATACGTTTTTTCCTAAAGCAAGTTCGCCCCCAATTGTAGCAGCTCCTTCTGCTAAAATTTGTCCTTTTTTAATGGATTTACCCCGTGGAACCCGGGGTTTTTGGTGCATACAAGTATTTTTGTTAGAGCGACGGTGGTTAACTAAAGGAATACTTATAGTCTTCCCACTACTTGATAAAAGTATCTTATGACTATCAGTAGAAATGATCTTTCCCTCGCGTTCGGCTATAATGGAAACCCTCGAATCTAGAGCTGTTTGGCGTTCCAATCCAGTTCCAACAATGCATTTCTCGGACCGAGAAAGCGGAACTGCTTGGCGCTGCATATTAGAACTCATTAAAGCCCGATTCGCATCATTGTGCTCAATAAAAGGAATGAGAGAACCCCCAATAGAAAAATATTGGAAAGGAAAAATACTTCTAACATGAATCTGTTCCCATGCAATAGTCAAGAATTCTTGACGGTATCTAGCCGGAACAACCTGTTCTTCCTGAATACCTTGATTCAAGGACAAAGAATTTCCTGCTGCTATCATATAATATTCATCTCTATTTGGTGATAGATAAACCACCTGTCTCTCTTTTTTTTCTTTTGCTTTCTCAGCAGATATTTCATAAAACGGACTCTCTATGGATCCCCACAAGTGATCAATTCTCGCATGAATTGTTAAGGATCCAGTAAGTCCAACATTGATTCCTTCAGACGTGTCAATTGGACAAATACGCCCATAGTGACTCGGATGAATATCTCGGCTCCGAAAACTTGCGGTTCTCCCCGTCAACCCTCCAGGACCTAAACAACTCACTTTTCGCCCATGAACAGTTTGTGTCAATGGATTCGTTTGATCAAAAACTTGAGATAACGGGTATGTGCCAAAAAAGGTCTCATAAGTAGTTATTAATAAAATTGAAGTTGAAGTTGGAGTTACCAAAGTTTGGGGAGTCGGTTTCGATTGACGTATGAATACTCTACGAATAGTTTTTTGAACTGCATGTTGTAAACGACCAAGAGCCAATCCGAATTGATCTTGTAACAGATCCGCAACCGAACGAATACGTTTATTTTTCAAGTGATTCATATCGTCATCGTCAAGTATACCCGTTCCAAATTTCATTCCAATCAAATGATCCGTAGCGGCCAATACATCTCGTGGTAACAAGAATGTATTGTTCTGAGGAATATCAAGATTAAGTCTCCGATTCATATTTCGTCGACCAATCCTTCCTAATTCACATTTTTGTTGAAAAAATTTCTTTTGTAATTCCTCGCATAAGGACTCCGAAAATACCAGGTCCCCACCTACACAAGCAAATTGTTGATAAAACTCCAAAATAGCTTTTTCTTTTGACTCAATCCTCTTCTTCTCTTTAGCATTCGGGAAAGACAAGAAAATTTCAGGGTAGGAAACATTATCCAGAATTTCTCTTAGATTCGAACCCATAGCTGATGATAGAACTAGAATAGATATCTTTTGTTTTCTACTCACGCGAGCCCATATCCTTTCTTTTTTATCAATTGCTAATTCCGATCTCCCCCCCCAATCTGATATTATAGTGCCAGTGTAGATAGAAATTCCCTTATGATCTAATTCCGAGCGGTAGTAAATACCAGGACTTAGCAATATTTGATTGATCACAATTCGGTATATTCCATTTATAATAAAGGTTCCTAAGGAATTCATTATAGGAATGTTTCCGATAGAAATGGTTTGCTTTTGCACATCGAAACCAAAAATTAATCTCGCAGATACATATAATTCGGAAGAATAGGTGAGTGATTCATACACAGCATCTCTTTCTTTTATCGAGGGTTCTAGCAGTTGATATCCTTTCGCAAATAATTGAAATGCAATTTCGTGATCTGGATCTTTAATTGTTGGAAACTTGTCAAGTTCTTCTGCCAAGGCTTGATTAATGAACCTACAAAATCCCTCGAATTGGATCTGACTAAATCCGGGTATTGTGGACATTCCCTCGTTTCCATTCCGGAGCATCTTAATCTTAAGTTTCCTGTTTATCAAAGAAAAATTCCATTATCAGCTCACTCTTCATCAATCCCTATGGATCGATCTAGCAATCATGGAATCTATATTCTGTTTACTGAATCACATGAAATTCTAGGGAACTCCACATACGTATTTCATATATGTATTTCATACATATGAATAGAGACCATTTGGACGAAAGTTCGAGTTTGCCAGGGGTACAAATGAAATGAAAATGAATTGATAAAACATTCCTACAAAAAAAATTCTGCCACTTATACTTTATGTTATGATATTCTAATCAGATTGGATGGCAAAGATTTCTCATTTTATCTCCTTTCTATGAATGTAATAAAGCCGTAATATAATATACTAGAAAGTTTGACTTTACTTCGATTTAGAATAGCGTGCTTACTTTAATTTCTCAAAATAATTTGAGGGTTCTTTTTTATTTCGGATCGGAGTAGTATAATTGCTAGAAAATTCAGTATTTCATTGTGGAATTCTAAAATAAAGTAAGTCCCTTTTTTAAGTACATGCCAATCTAGTTATCCACCTCTCCCCATATCCATGCTTTTCTTTTATCGTAATTTCACTTGGGTACGCCAAGATAGTCAGGTTATACTCTATATCAGAGCAAATTTCCTTTTTTTATTCAAGATATTTAATTTAATACTTTGAAAAATTAAAGCATGATTCCCCATAGAGATATGTACATAAAGGGGATCTTTGGATAATAATGCTGTTCGGACCTAAAGTTTACCTATACACGGATTAAGCATAAAGCCATAATATTTTATTATGCCATTGAAGGGGGGGGAGATAATACCGATTTAAGAGTAGTTCACTACTGCAATAAAAAAAAGAGAATTCTAGTTAACGGTTCCAATTTATTCTGAATTTTGCAGCCTGTGAATAGAAATCCACTTTTTCTTCTTTTTCATCTCAATAGAAAGAAATGGGAAGTTTTATTGTGTTAACAATGTATGTTTTAAGATAGAATCTATCGAGGAGAATAATAGAAACTGGATCAAAAAAAGCAGGAATAGATTTTTTGAAAAAGATTGGAAAAAAGTAAGTAGAATTATATTCAAAATAAAAGGGGCTTTTCGTAAGAAAACGTGGATGAATACTTGCTGTTTTCTAGATTTTTGATCGGATTTTTTGGCGGCATGGCCAAGCGGTAAGGCAGGGGACTGCAAATCCTTTATCCCCAGTTCAAATCTGGGTGCCGCCTGATCAATAAAATACTTAGGTTTTTTTTATAGTGCTGATCGAATTCGATAAATTTTTACTTCGCATAAGTTCGGGCAAGAGAGTAACTGGGCCTGCCGATACTGGGTTTAGAGAAACCATACCATAGTTCTATCCTCAAACTAGGGTTAGGGTTTGTTTTGACGGTAGTGGCCAAAATGGTTATCAATAGGGGTGAGGTAGTGTTTCCTTATTCTTTTATTATATGAATTTGAATTGGTTCTTAATTGAGATTCGATTTGATAATTTTAAAATACGAGGATAAGATGTCAGAAATCTTGGTATCCAAAGAAAGGTCCCTAAGGGGCATTCTTTTTTTTTTTCAATCTAAGATTCAAGAAGGGACTCCACGAAAGAATATCAAGACTTACTAATTATTATACATTTTTTTATCGTACATCTTATGTTACCTACATACACTAAAGTAAGGACTACTTAATTCTAACGAGAATCAGATTAAATAGGTCGATCAAAAATCAATTTAGGAGTTGTATTATGGATAAAATCTCTTCATTCTTTCATAGAATGATACAAAGCAAGGCTGCAGGGTTTAGGTCAAAAATAAACATTAGGTAAGGTAGGTATCCAATAAATATTTATCTATCGATAATTTTATGGTATATTCGGGCGTCCTTTGCTTAAAAAAAAAAAAAAGAGTAACAAAAGGAATAAAAAATCTTCCTATTCCCGCTTCTTCTATTCAGGACATCATTCCCGTACTCTTTCTTTTTTAAGGAAAAAAGGGCTATAGTATCTCGTATTTTTAATGCTCTCTAATTCTACCAGAATTCCTATAAGAATTTGTTAGGAGTAAATTCCTTGAACTGATTGATCCATGGCCTTAGGGCGGAATCCCTTTTTGACTCTGTACCCTTGATTCCACTATGATTATTGATCAATAGTAGAATAATCCCTTCATAGAAATAGGAGACATAATTTAGATGGATATAGTAAGTCTCGCTTGGGCTGCTTTAATGGTAGTCTTTACATTTTCTCTTTCACTAGTAGTATGGGGAAGGAGTGGACTCTAGGGATACTACTAATTGATTAAGTAATCAAATTGTTGTATCAATTCTTTTCTTTAATGGATCATTTTGCATTAATCATTTTGTCAAACGTTATTCTTTAATCTTTTTCTTTAGTTTTGTTTCACTCCTGTAAGAAACTCTTGTATTGTAAGTTGTAATGTAAGAAAGAGCCATTATACCAATTCAGAATTTCTACTAGAAATGACGAATGGTTAAAAAAAGTTCTATACATAAGAAAATTAGACTTTCTTCCACGGAACTATTCACGGCATATCACACATTTTCCATTTCCTTTTACTTTTTACTATAGTCTATTCTTCATATTATTTTTCTTTCCTTCCATGGATTCTTTGGTCAAGAATTGTCTTAGATTTTTTTATTTTGACCTGATTGAAATTAAGTGGATGCAATGAAAAAAGAAATTGAATTAGACTACTTAACTATTTCAATCTACTAATCTATTCTATGTAGATTCAAAGATAATATAATAGAAAGAATCTAAAGTGTCGTAGAAAAAACTATATGTAGTTCTTTCTACCACACTTTAAGATTCCAACCAGATCCTTTCATTTAAGACTTGGATTTTTTTTATTTAATCCCTTTTTAATTTCTTCAATGATTAATTGGAATTCCAATTAATTATTTTGGCTGACTGTTTTTACATAAATAATAAGTAAAAAAGAAGTAGGAACTAGAATGAACAGTGCAGTAGCAATAAATGCGAGAATATTGACTTCCATAACCTCTTTATTTTTTATTTTCACAATAACTCGGGATGTAATCCCATGGAGAGGAAAAAGGGGTATCTTGTAAATTCAAGGGTAGGGCTTGCATTCTGATAATACTGAATCAATTCAATATTATGAATATCGGATCTATCAAATCAATTCATGGATGAGAGTTATATTTCACGGATGAGAGTTATATAGTATAACATAGGAAGATCCTCTATCCACACTAAGACCAAAATGGGTTTTTTGATTGGATTAGGAATTCCCTCTTTTTTAATCCTTTTCTACTTTTTCTTTTCTATATCTCTAACCCACGAGCTTTCTTAATCTTATACTTTCTTAATCTTATACAATTTCCCTTCCTTTTTCTTATAGTTATACATACAATTATGTATGTATTATATGACCAACTTTCACTTTCTATGGGTCACATAGACATCCAAATAAGCAGTAGAAGTGAGATGGGGAAAAGAGGTCTGAAATAAAAAGGGAATACGATTTATGTATGGATTCCGGTAAAATACCGGTACTCTATTCCATAAGAGTGGAATAGGAAATTAAGATGAGGATGGTATCATCATAAAGAAAGATAGAGTAATATAATATCCTAAATTCTACTAATCCACATATCGTATGTGTGTCTTTCTTTATCGATTGGGAGTAGTGAAAAAAAAATTCCTATATGCCCTCCCTCCCTCTTTAATGAGAGATGCAAAATAAAAAAGTGAAGTAAGGGTGCCCTGTGGGTATTTGATCTTGCTCCCTGCCCCTTTTTTTCATGGAAAAAGGAAATATCAATTTCTCCATTCATTGAACCCTAGTTCGGGACTGACGGGGCTCGAACCCGCAGCTTCCGCCTTGACAGGGCGGTGCTCTGACCAATTGAACTACAATCCCCGCGGGGTGTATGGCATACCCATTCTTAAATAGAACCATAAGAAGATTCGATTCGTCTTTCGTACTCTAAGAAATAGACGAATCATATACTACATACCCACATATTATATTATACGTGGGTATAGTGAGAGTGACATAACTAGTATGTCGTGATTTTTTATCACTAAAAATGGATAATAATCCAGCCTTCAATAAGAAAAACTCTTTTGTTTGTAAGAAAGGAATGAGAGAGATATGGATTAGAAAAAAAAATTTCCCTTTTTTCTTTATCTTTTATTTCTATAGATCAGACATTTTATTTTATGGAAGAAAAACAAAAGGATTTAGTTCATACTCACGAAGCCCTAGATTTTTGGTTTGGGCCGAGCTGGATTTGAACCAGCGTAGACATTGTCAACGAATTTACAGTCCGTCCCCATTAACCACTCGGGCATCGACCCAGGAAGAATTTATTCTAGGGTTTTTGCTAATCTATGATTAACCTCCTTTCATAATACTCCCTACCCCCAGGGGAAGTCGAATCCCCGCTGCCTCCTTGAAAGAGAGATGTCCTGAACCACTAGACGATAGGGGCATCACTAGACGATAGGGCCATATACAACCGCTCGTGATTATACTATAATCATAGTATGAGCAGTTTTTTGGAATTGTCAATATACTCGAAAAGTATAAATAGATCCAAAGCAAAGAGTTTTTCCAACTTTTCTGTTATGTTTTCATCTAGGATTTTTTTTAGTTGATCGTTATAGATTAATTCTCCGTGCTTCATTTAGTGTTCATACCAAAAATGCATCCATCCCGCACTAAGTCATAAAATTCTCTAAAAATATAGAGAAAGTTTCAAAAACAAAGAAAAAAAGTGAATCAATTTAGTAGAAAAGTACTCTATCAGATTCGAACCAACGACTTACGTCTTAGCACGAGATTACTCTACCACTAATTTAAAAAGCCCTTTATCGGATTTGAACCGATGACTTATGCCTTACCATGGCATTACTCTACCACTGAGTTAAAAGGGCTTTTTATTTAATTCAAAAATTAGCCACTTGGATTTCCCATTATGGGTCTACTGCATAATGTACATATTATATATATAATATATAGAGATAGAGAGAGAGACATTATGTAGAGATTGTATATGTATATATCGATATCTTGAGAGCTCAAAATAAAATTAATAAAAAAAAACATACCCTACATAACATATCCAACTCTTCTTGGTTCAGGGTTTTCCGTTTCCGAAGACTAGTAAAATAGGCGGATTCTGGAACCCCAAGGATTCAACGGTATATGGATATGGAAAATATAAGATTTCCGATCCTAGCGGGAAAAGGCGGGGAACAGATACCCAATAGGATATAGGATCCTTGGGAGGAACTTTTGGTAATGGCCTTGATCCTCTATGCTATTTTTTATGTGTTCTTAGTTCTATTGAACTTTTTGCATTCTTTTAAACAAGAATCTAATAAACTAGAATTGAGTCAGTGGAAAAAAGGAGAGAGAGGAAAGTGTTAAATGGAGAGAGTCGACTAATCAGAGACTTTTAGGATCTTCTTTACATCAGGTAAATCTGTCGGCCCTGTCCGTTTTTTTCTTTAAGTTACGACTCTTTGCTGCTTACTTCTATCAAGCCATAGGGAAAGTCTATGATGAATTTGGAAAACTCATCTCACTCTTACTCTATGGCTCGGACTTAATGGGGGAAGAAAACATCTTCCATAATTTCTTTTTTGTTCAATTCTGGACAAAAAAGAAAAGGAAAAAAGGAATTTATAGGGACAGTGTTACCCCCTATATCCCCTAGTTTATATTGTAGGAATAATAAAACAATTTAGCAGTCTGACACACTTACGTCCTTGCAAAGTAAATAATTATTATTGTAGTCGTAACCGTAGAATAGGATCCTAATCAAAATAAATACATTTGGTTCAGGCGCTATTAGCATGGTAAGAAAAGATTTTTTTTACAGACCAGAGGGGCTATCTAAATCCTAAAGTAAAGGCGAGCGATCGAAGTAGAAGTACCAACGGCTCAGTGTCATGAACCTTCTCCATCTGATTCAATAAGGGGGAATTAGCCTTCTTGTCAAATGGCTATCCTTGACAAAGGGTACCATTTATACCATAATCTACAATGTAGCGGGTATAGTTTAGTGGTAAAAGTGTGATTCGTTCTATTAATAACTGAATTTGAAATGATATACTTAAGGCATCCTTAAGTTTTTTATTTTTATATTCCGATGAAAACTTTAGTTCTTATAAAGGATTAAATCCTTTTCCTCTCAATAGCATATTGAGGAAGAATATACATTCTGGCGATTTGTATCCAAAGACTAATTTAAATTGCATCCAAAATAAAAATAGGATTATGAGTACAGAGTCGCGAAGCATAATTTTGCATTGGATTAAGTATTCCAATTTTGAAAATATGAGTAAAGGATCTATGGATGAAGATACAAAAAAGTTGATTTCCAATCGTAACTAAATCTTCTTAAAATAAGGAATAAGGAAGCCAAATAGCTAAAAAACGATAGTTTTGGTTTACTAGAACCATCCGCATATTGTTTCAGCTCGGTGGAAACCCAATTCTTTTCCTCAGGATCTCTTGAATGAAATTAGGGAACGAAGTAAGTAGATTAGATGAATTTAGATAGAATTTCTATCTCCTACTCTATAAGGATCATCTAGAAAGCGGAGAGCTTTGGTTCCATTCAAATAGAAAAGCTGACATAGATGTTAAGTGGTGAGAATATCCATAAAGGAGCCGAATGAAATCAAAATTTCATGTTCGGTTTTGAATTAGAGACGTTAAAAATAATCAACCAACGTCGACTATAACCCCTAGCCTTCCAAGCTAACGATGCGGGTTCGATTCCCGCTACCCGCTCCATTCTGTATAAAAGGAGTATTCTATTTGTCTAGACATGTTAGAGGCTTGTATTCAAGCCTTTTTTGTCCACCAGTTTCTGGTACTCCAGAGCGGAGTAGAGCAGTTTGGTAGCTCACGAGGCTCATAACCTTGAGGTCACGGGTTCGATTCCCGTCTCCGCACTTAGCAGTCTGTATAAAAGGACTATTCTATTTCTCTAGATATGTATGGTAGAGGGGCGTATCCAACCCTTTTTTATTCATTAGTTCCCGGCCCTAGAGGGCAAAATTGAGCAGTTTGCGAAGTCACTTGCCTTCAAAAAAAGAAGGCGCAAGGCCTCTCCCTACCCTGCAGAAAATAAAAATGAAACGAAAGGGACAGTCTACCTCTCCCTTCCCTTTAAAAAAAGTTTGCCCGTTGTTTGTCTCAGTTAATACCCAATTTTTGGAGCTCTGTTGGCGAGTTCTATTTCTGCCTCTGGAGCGCCCTCTTTTTTTGAGTGGGATGCAAAGGAAGGGTAAGATAGTAAGGGATACGGCACTAGACTAACACCTAATTAATACTTAATTTAATATAAGTAGTTAAACAGTTAACTAGACTAAACTTTTTATCATAGTACTTTGATAAATTAAGCGGGCGAGCGGCGGGAATCGAACCCGTATCTTCTCCTTGGCAAGGAGATATTTTACCATTGAACTACGCTCGCTACGGTATATATTTTATAGCGTATATCCGCCTGGGTCGACCTTCTATGTCTGGGTCGACCGTTTCATTTCATTTTCTATTATATTAGAGTTTTCCTTTTTTTATTATCTGTCAATGAATATTCTAATGGGAATGGAATTTCATAATACTGAAAGAGAAGAGCTAGCAATTCGGAACGCAAATTGCGTTTTAATACGTCTCACTATTCTAATTTTTTAGAAGAAATGGCCTTTATTATTTCTTTTTTATGGGGTTAATAAATATTAACCAAATTTCATTTAAGAAATGAGAGAATTCAGAATAGCTACGAGAAAGACTAGTCCAATCCATAATGATGTACCGGAAAATACAACATTTTTATTATTTGACCAACCATCAGGAGAAGCAAATACAAGGGGTACACTAATTACTAAGACTGAGGAAGTCGCAATTAATGCAAAAACAGCTAATTGGAAAGCAATAGTCATATTTCTAATCCTCCAAGCTACCATCAAATAAAGTTGACTACATATTTGATCCCTCACTTAAACCAAAATTGTAAAAAAATACAAGAAGTAGGAGGGGTTTAATCATGAATCCATTGATTCTTCTCTTTAATTCAAATTTATTACTTAAACCGCTTTTTTATTTGGATATGGGGGTGAGAAGAGATTATTTACTCTTTATTTCACAAGCGGGTATAGCGGATCCTGTATCCGTGTATACAGTATACAGAGATATATCGAAAAGGAACTTGTATCTGATATCTTTCTAGAGGCTAATAAATCTTTTTATTTTTTATATGGCTATGTTCTATTTGTAGGAGTAAAATAAGGATTAGGCTGTGGAGAGATGGCTGAGTGGTTGATAGCTCCGGTCTTGAAAACCGGTATAGTTCTAGGAACTATCGAGGGTTCGAATCCCTCTCTCTCCTTTTGCTTATTGAATACGTTTGTTTCTTTCATTTTTATTTATTTTTTTTTTCTGTCCCTTATCTTTCTTTCATAAAAAGGAATGAATGGCTCGGCTAGATGGAATAACCGAGCCAGAACAGAAAAAAAGTAGAACAGGTATAAATAAGAAAATCTTAGTTAAGAGGGTTCATGTAAAGAACAGGTTCCAAATCACGATCGATTCCCTTTTCAAAACCTGCTGCAGCAGCTCGGGCTCTTCCTGCATGCCATAAATGGCCCACAAAAAAGAAGAATCCTAGAACAAAATGAGAAGTTGATAACCAACTTCTAGGAGAGACATAATTAACTGCATTGATCTCGGTAGCTACGCCACCCACGGAATTTAAAGAGCCTAAAGGAGCGTGGGTCATATATTCTGCTGAGCGTCGTTCTTGCCAAGGTTGTATGTCTTTTTTCAACCTACTCAAGTCCAAACCGTTGGGGCCCCTTAGAGGTTCTAACCATGGAGCACGAAGGTCCCAAAAACGCATAGTTTCCCCTCCAAAGATAACCTCCCCAGTTGGGGAACGCATTAGATATTTACCTAAACCTGTGGGTCCTTGAGCGGATCCCACATTAGCTCCAAGACGCTGGTCTCTAACTAGAAAAGTAAATGCTTGAGCTTGAGAAGCTTCTGGCCCGGTGGGTCCATAAAACTCACTCGGATAAGCTGTATTATTGAACCATACAAAACAACAAGCGATAAAACCAAAGACAGATAAAGCAGCTAAACTATAAGACAAGTAAGCTTCTCCAGACCATACAAATGCACGGCGAGCCCATGCGAAGGGTTTGGTTAAAATATGCCAAATTCCGCCAAATACACAAATAAAACCCAACCATACATGCCCACCAATTATATCTTCTAAATCATCTACACTAACAATCCACCCTTCTCCACCAAAAGGAGATTTTAGTAAATAACCAAATATAACACTGGGACTAAGGGTCAAATTGGTAATTTTTCTTACATCTCCCCCCCCAGGGGCCCAGGTATCATATACACCGCCAAAATAAAGAGCCTTGAGTACTAGAAGAAAAGCACCTAGACCTAACAAAATTAAGTGAATACCCAAAATTGTAGTCATTTTATTTCTATCTTTCCAGACATAACCAAAGAATGGAAAAGATTCCTCAAGAGTCTCGGGTCCCAGAAGCGCGTGATAAATGCCACCGAAGCCTAAGACTGCGGAGGAAATTAGGTGAAGTACGCCAGATACAAAGTACGGAAAAGTATCTAGAACTTCCCCCCCTGGCCCTACTCCCCAACCTAGAGTAGCTAAGTGTGGAAGTAAAATCAACCCTTGTTCATACATGGGCTTTTCTGGTACGAAATGGGCCACTTCAAATAGGTTCATTGCTCCGGCCCAGAATACGATTAATCCGGCATGAGCTACATGAGCTCCAAGCAGTTTACCGGACAAATTGATAAGTCTGGCATTCCCAGCCCACCAAGCAAAGCCGGTGGTTTCTTGGTCACGACCAGCTAAAACGAAAGTTCCATTAAAGAGCGTTTCCACGTGGTAGAACCTCCTCAGGGAATATAAGATTTTCATGAGGCTGATCCTGAGCTGCCATCCACGCACGAATACCCTCGTTTAAAAGAATATTTTTGGTGTAGAAAGTCTCAAATTCAGGATCTTCCGCTGCACGGATTTCCTGGGAAACAAAGTCATAGGCACGTAAGTTCAGAGCCAAGCCAACTACGCCAATAGCACTCATCCATAAACCGGTGACGGGTACAAATAGCATAAAGAAATGTAACCAACGTTTATTGGAAAAAGCAACACCAAAGATTTGGGACCAAAAGCGGTTAGCAGTGACCATTGAATAAGTTTCTTCAGCTTGAGTTGGGTTAAAAGCACGGAAGGTATTTGCACCATCACCGTCCTCAAATAGAGTGTTTTCTACGGTCGCTCCATGAATAGCGCATAGCAGAGCCGCACCTAATACTCCGGCAACTCCCATCATATGAAATGGGTTCAACGTCCAATTATGAAATCCTTGGAAGAAAAGGATGAATCGAAATATCGCTGC
The DNA here is from genome assembly GCF_056163025.1 of Triticum urartu. Classification (NCBI taxonomy): domain Eukaryota; kingdom Viridiplantae; phylum Streptophyta; class Magnoliopsida; order Poales; family Poaceae; genus Triticum; species Triticum urartu. The sequence continues at coordinate 881 of NW_028261128.1, read as the reverse complement.
TACGCCAAAACTCGGCGCAAAGAACCAACCAGATTGCCCCAGTGGATAAATAAGGAATACAGAAACAAAAACAGCAATTGGACCAGAGAATGAGATTGCATTATAAGGCCGCAATTGAACAGACCGAGCAAGTTCAAATTGGCGTAACATGAAACCTATTAGTGCAAAAGCCCCGTGGAGAGCTACAAAAGTCCATAGACCGCCTAATTGACACCAACGAGTAAAATCTCCTTGTGCTTCGGGCCCCCATAGTAGCAACAAAGAGTGTGCTAAACTATTGGCAGGGGTAGAAACTGCTGCGGTTAAGAAATTACAACCTTCCAAATAGGAACTAGCCAATCCATGGGTATACCAAGAAGTTACAAAAGTTGTCCCTGTAAACCAACCCCCTAAAGCGAAATAAGCACAAGGAAAGAGCAATAGGCCAGACCATCCTACAAAAACGAAACGGTCCCTTCGTAACCAGTCATCCATAGTATCAAATAGATCATTTTCTTCTTTAGGAATTCTACCAAGGGCTATAGTCATAGTGATCCTCCTATTCAATTACTTCAACCATTTCCGAGCACCTCATATCACTTTCCAAGGCATATGATAGTTTTATTATCTGTGGACGATTTCTTTCTCGTTCAATGCCCTTTTTCAATGGTCTCGAAGAGAGAAATTTCCCATTTTTATCTATGGAGTCACAGTCACAACCGAGGTCGTGGTAAATCCATGAATTTGATTCGATTTGTTTTTCTTATACTATTTATTTGTTTTTCTTATACTATAGAAATAGAAATAAATTGTTTTTCTTATACTATAGAAAGAAATAAACCTTTGAATTCAGCATTATTCCAAGACTCCTATTTCAAAGTCTATCTTTTAAGGGAAAAATG
>NW_028261127.1:0-34201 GCF_056163025.1 Triticum urartu | reverse complement strand
TTCCGATTTCCCTAGTATCATCATTATTTGCCACGCGAATCCAGATTGAGATTGAGGCAATTAAGTTAATTAAATTTTCGAATCACTGACTCAGGCCCATTGTCGAATCCTACTCAGCAATTGTCGAATCCTACTCAGCCGAAAAGGGGGTACTTATGTATGGCGGAACGGGCCAATCTGGTCTTTCATAATAAAGAGATAGACGGAACTGGTATGAAACGACTTATTAGCAGATTAATAGATCATTTTGGAATGGGATATACATCCCATATACTGGATCAACTAAAGACTCTGGGCTTCCATCAAGCCACTACTACATCGATTTCGTTAGGAATCGAGGATCTTTTAACAATACCCTCTAAGGGATGGTTAGTCCAAGACGCGGAACAACAGAGTTTTCTTTTGGAGAAACACTATTATTATGGGGCTGTACACGCGGTAGAAAAATTACGCCAATCTGTTGAGATATGGTATGCGACAAGTGAATATTTGAAACAAGAAATGAATTCAAATTTTCGGATAACGGATCCTTCTAATCCAGTCTATCTAATGTCTTTTTCAGGAGCCAGAGGAAATGCATCTCAAGTACACCAATTAGTAGGTATGAGAGGATTAATGTCGGACCCTCAAGGACAAATGATTGATTTACCTATTCAAAGCAATTTACGCGAGGGACTTTCTTTGACAGAATATATAATTTCCTGCTATGGAGCCCGCAAAGGGGTTGTAGATACTGCTGTGCGAACAGCAGATGCTGGATATCTTACACGTAGACTTGTTGAAGTAGTTCAACATATTATTGTGCGTAGAAGAGATTGTGGTACTATCCGAGGTATTTCTGTAAGTCCTCAAAATGGGATGACGGAAAAACTTTTTGTCCAAACACTAATTGGTCGTGTATTAGCAGACGATATATATATCGGTTCACGATGCATTGCCGCGCGAAATCAAGATATTGGAATTGGATTAGTCAATCGATTCATAACTGCCTTTCGAGCACAACCATTTCGAGCACAACCAATATATATTAGAACCCCCTTTACTTGCCGAAGCACTTCTTGGATCTGTCAATTATGCTATGGCCGGAGTCCTACTCATAGTGATCTGGTCGAATTGGGAGAAGCCGTAGGTATTATTGCAGGTCAATCAATTGGGGAGCCAGGGACTCAACTAACATTAAGAACTTTTCATACTGGCGGAGTATTCACAGGGGGTACTGCCGACCTTGTACGATCCCCTTCGAATGGAAAAATAAAATTCAATGAGAATTTGGTTCACCCCACACGTACCCGTCATGGGCAGCCTGCTTTTCTATGTTATATAGACTTGCATGTAACTATTCAGAGTCAAGATATTCTATATAGTGTGAATATTCCCTCAAAAAGCTTGATTCTAGTGCAAAATGATCAATATGTAAAATCCGAACAAGTAATTGCGGAGATTCGTGCCGGAACGTCCACTTTACATTTTAAAGAAAGGGTACAAAAGCATATTTATTCTGAATCAGACGGCGAAATGCACTGGAGTACTGATGTTTACCATGCGCCCGAATATCAATATGGTAATCTTCGCCGATTACCAAAAACAAGCCATTTATGGATATTGTCAGTAAGTATGTGCAGATCCAGTATAGCGTCTTTTTCACTCCACAAGGATCAAGATCAAATGAATACTTATGGTAAAAAAGATAGGGAAATTCTTGATTATTCAACGTCGGATCGAATCATGTCCAATGGCCATTGGAATTTTATCTATCCTTCTATTTTTCAAGATAATTCAGATTTGTTGGCGAAAAAGCGAAGAAATAGGTTCGTCATTCCATTACAATATCATCAAGAACAAGAGAAAGAACTAATATCCTGTTTTGGGATTTCGATTGAAATCCCCCTTATGGGTGTTTTACGTAGAAATACTATTTTTGCTTATTTTGACGATCCCCGATACAGAAAAGATAAAAAGGGTTCAGGAATTGTTAAATTTAGATATAGGACCCTAGAAGAAGAATATAGGACTCGAGCGGAAGACTCAGAAGAGGAATATGAGACCCTAGAAGACGAATACAGGACCCGAGAGGACGAATATGAATATGAAACCCTAGAAGAATCTAAATATGGAATCCTAGAAGACGAATACGAATATGAAACCCTAGAAGACGAATATGGGAGCCCAGAAAACGAATATGGGAACCCAGAGAACGAATATAGGACTTTAGAGAAAGACTCAGAAGAGGAATATGGGAGCCCAGAGAGCAAATATAGGACCCAAGAGGACGAATATGGAACTCTAGAGGAAGACTCAGAAGACGAATATGGCAGCCCCGGGGAAAGCGCAGAGGAAAAATATGGTACTTTAGAGGAAGACTCAGAAGAAGATTCAGAGGACGAATACGAGAGCCCAGAGGAAGATTCCATCTTAAAAAAAGAGGGTTTGATTGAGCATCGAGGAACAAAAGAATTTAGTCTAAAATACCAAAAAGAAGTAGATCGGTTTTTTTTCATTCTTCAAGAACTTCATATCTTGCCGAGATCTTCATCCCTAAAGATACTTGACAATAGTATTATTGGAGTGAATACACAACTCACAAAAAATACAAGAAGTCGACTAGGCGGACTGGTCCGAGTGAAGAGAAAAAAAAGCCATACGGAACTCAAAATATTTTCCGGAGATATTCATTTTCCTGAAGAGGCGGATAAGATATTAGGTGGCTGTTTGATACCGCCAGAAAGACAAAAAAAAGATTCTAAGGAATCAAAAAAAAGGAAAAATTGGGTCTATGTTCAACGGAAAAAAATTCTCAAGAGCAAGGAAAAGTATTTTGTTTCCGTTCGCCCTACAGTGGCATATGAAATGGACGAAGGAAGAAATTTAGCAACACTTTTCCCGCAGGATCTCTTGCAAGAAGAAAATAATCTCCAAATTCGACTTGTCAATTTTATTTCTCATGAAAATAGCAAGTTAACTCAAAGAATTTATCACACAAATAGTCAATTTGTTAGAACTTGCTTAGTAGTGAATTGGGAACAAGAAGAAAAAGAAAAGGCTGGTGCTTCCCTTGTTGAGGTAAGAGCAAATGATCTTATTCGCGATTTCCTAAGAATTGAGTTAGTCAAGTCCACTATTTCGTATACACGAAAAAGGTATGGTAGGACAAGTGCAGGACCGATTCCCCATAATAGGTTAGATCGCGCCAATATCAATTCTTTTTATTCCAAGGCGAAGATTGAATCACTTAGCCAACATCCAGAAGCTATTGGCACTTTGTTGAATCGAAATAAAGAATACCACTCTTTGATGATTTTGTCGGCATCCAACTGTTCTCGAATTGGTTTATTCAAGAATTCAAAACATCCCAATGCGATAAAAGAATGGAATCCTAGAATTCCTATTCGAGAAATTTTTGGGCCCTTAGGCGCTATTGTAGCTAGTATATCGCATTTTTCTTCATCTTACTATTTACTAACGCATAATAAAATCCTGTTAAAAAAATATTTGTTCGTTGACAATTTAAAACAAACCTTCCAAGTACTTCAAGAACTTAAATACTCTTTAATAGATGAAAATAAAAGGATTTCTAATTTCGATAGTAACATAATGTTGGATCCATTCCTTTTGAATTGTCACTTTGTCCATCATGATTCTTGGGAAGAGACATTGGCAATAATTCACCTTGGACAATTTATTTGTGAAAATGTATGTCTATTTAAATCGCACATAAAAAAATCCGGTCAAATTTTCATTGTAAATATGAATTCCTTTGTTATAAGAGCAGCTAAACCTTATTTGGCCACTACAGGAGCAACTGTTAATGGTCATTATGGAGAAATCCTTTACAAGGGAGATAGGTTAGTTACGTTTATATATGAAAAATCGAGATCTAGTGACATAACGCAAGGTCTTCCAAAAGTGGAACAAATCTTTGAAGCGCGTTCAATTGATTCATTATCCCCGAATCTCGAAAGGAGAATTGAGGATTGGAATGAGCGTATACCAAGAATTCTTGGGGTCCCTTGGGGATTCTTGATTGGAGCTGAGCTAACCATAGCCCAAAGTCGTATCTCTTTGGTTAATAAAATCCAAAAGGTTTATCGATCCCAAGGGGTACAGATCCATAATAGACATATAGAGATTATTATACGCCAAGTAACATCAAAAGTGCGGGTTTCCGAAGATGGAATGTCTAATGTTTTTTCGCCTGGGGAATTAATCGGACTATTGCGAGCGGAACGAGCAGGACGAGCTTTGGATGAATCGATCTATTATCGGGCAATCTTATTGGGAATAACAAGGGCTTCCCTGAATACCCAAAGTTTCATATCTGAAGCAAGTTTTCAAGAAACTGCTCGAGTTTTAGCAAAAGCTGCCCTACGAGGTCGCATTGATTGGTTGAAAGGCTTGAAAGAAAACGTAGTTCTGGGGGGGATTATACCTGTTGGTACCGGATTCCAAAAATTTGTGCATCGTTCCCCACAAGACAAGAACCTTTATTTCGAAATAAAAAAAAAAAATCTATTCGCGTCGGAAATGAGAGATTTTTTGTTTCTCCATACAGAATTAGTTTCTTCAGATTCTGACGTAACAAACAATTTTTATGAGACATAAGAACCCCCATAAAAATATTTTTTACTTTACTAGACTTTTGAACTTAGAACACTAACAGGTCAAATTTTAGATTTTTAAGATTTTTATTTTAATAAGTAAAACAAGTCAGTTAATTCATTAAGGTGGTTATGTTTATACCATGTATCAATGGCCAACTCTTATCTTAGTACAAGGTTCTCTCGGAACAATTATTATTTATTTCAAGCTATTTCGGATCTTTCTTAATCTTCAAAAAGAACTAAATTCCGTAATGGAATGGTAGGATTAAAAAAAAGGAAGTGTGGAAAAAATGACAAGAAGATATTGGAACATTAATTTGAAAGAGATGATAGAAGCAGGAGTTCATTTTGGTCATGGTATTAAGAAATGGAATCCTAAAATGGCCCCTTACATTTCGGCAAAGCGTAAAGGTACTCATATTATAAATCTCGCTAGAACGGCTCGTTTTTTATCAGAAGCTTGTGATTTAGTTTTTGATGCAGCAAGTCAGGGAAAAAGTTTCTTAATTGTTGGTACCAAAAAAAGAGCAACAGATTTAGTAGCATCAGCTGCAATAAGGGCTCGTTGTCATTATGTTAATAAAAAGTGGTTCAGTGGTATGTTAACGAATTGGTCGATTACGAAAACTAGACTTTCTCAATTTAGAGACTTAAGAGCAGAAGAAAAAATGGGAAAATTCCACCATCTCCCAAAAAGAGATGTGGCAATCTTGAAGAGAAAATTATCTACTTTGCAAAGGTATCTCGGCGGGATCAAATATATGACGAGATTGCCAGACATTGTGATCGTCCTTGATCAGCAAAAAGAGTATATAGCTCTTCGGGAATGTGCCATTTTGGGGATTCCTACTATTTCTTTAGTCGATACAAATTGTGACCCGGATCTCGCGAATATATCGATTCCAGCCAACGATGACACTATGACTTCAATTCGATTGATTCTTAACAAATTAGTATTTTCAATTTGTGAGGGCCGTTCTCTCTATATAAGAAATCGTTGATTAAGAATATATAGTGAATTCTTGGGCAACTGCGTAAATTTATGGAATCACTTACTTTACTATATCTTTTTTTTTGCATAGAATTTTTTTTGCATAGAAAAAAGAAGGGGAATATTGATATATATTAGAGGGTATTGATATATATTATGATCTGATGTGCTTTCTTGGTATCCTAAATATAAGATTAATACTTCAAGTTGCTGAGTTGAGAAAGAGATGGTTGAATCAAAAGAATTCCTTTTTTGAAGTTCAATTTTTATCAGAGGACAATATGAATATTATACCTTGTTCCATTAAAACACTCAAGGGGTTATACGATATATCGGGTGTAGAAGTAGGCCAACACTTCTATTGGCAAATAGGAGGTTTCCAAATTCATGCCCAAGTACTCATCACTTCTTGGGTCGTAATTACTATCTTGCTAGGTTCAGTTGTCATAGCTGTTCGGAATCCACAAACCATCCCGACCGACGGTCAGAATTTTTTTGAATATGTCCTTGAGTTTATTCGAGACTTGAGCAAAACTCAGATTGGAGAAGAATATGGTCCCTGGGTTCCCTTTATTGGAACTATGTTCCTTTTTATTTTTGTTTCGAATTGGTCGGGTGCTCTTTTACCTTGGAAAATTATAGAGTTACCCCATGGGGAATTAGCAGCGCCCACGAATGATATAAATACTACTGTTGCTTTAGCTTTACTCACGTCAGCGGCATATTTTTATGCTGGTCTTAGCAAAAAAGGATTGAGCTATTTCGAGAAATATATTAAACCAACTCCAATCCTTTTACCAATTAACATCCTAGAAGATTTCACAAAACCATTATCGCTTAGCTTTCGACTTTTCGGGAATATATTGGCGGATGAATTAGTCGTTGTTGTTCTTGTTTCTTTAGTCCCCTTAGTAATCCCTATACCGGTCATGTTTCTTGGATTATTTACAAGCGGTATTCAAGCTCTTATTTTTGCAACATTAGCCGCAGCCTATATAGGTGAATCCATGGAGGGTCATCATTGAATTGACTCTTTTTGGAAATAGTATTTTTTTTTTTTGCAGCTTAGCTCAATTCATGCATGGTTCCAGATAATCTGCTTGGTTGCAAAAAAATAGTTAGAAATGCGTATGAATATATAGCCTAGAGTTGTAGGAGAGAGAATAGAATAGACTATATTATGGAATTTTCAAAGTATATATGCATTAAGGAGGGTGGAGTCAGGCTAGATCTATACTATAATATCCTTAATGTCTATAAGTGGAGTCCTCTTTTATGCAGGTTTCCACTTTAAGCAATGATTTTAGAATCCGATTCAATAGAAAATGAGAAAATATGCAAACAAAATAGAAGAAACAAATGTATATATATAGGATATTATATTATATATTCCTAGGTTAGATTCATTATCTAATCCGATATATGGATATGGAATTCCCTTCTATGTAGTTCGGACAATTCACATTATCATTTCAATTTGATTTCAATTTGTACTTTTTAGTTACTTTACTTCTCCCCAATAGAGCTTAGAAGTAAGAATTTATTGGTTGATTGTATCCTTAACCATTTCTTTTTTTTGACACGAGGAACTACTCACCATGAATCCACTAATTGCTGCTGCTTCTGTTATTGCTGCTGGATTGGCCGTAGGGCTTGCTTCTATTGGACCTGGAGTTGGTCAAGGTACTGCTGCAGGACAAGCTGTAGAAGGTATTGCGAGACAGCCAGAAGCAGAAGGTAAAATACGAGGTACTTTATTGCTTAGTCTAGCTTTTATGGAAGCTTTAACAATTTATGGACTAGTTGTGGCACTAGCGCTTTTATTTGCGAACCCTTTTGTTTAATCTTAAAAAAAAAATTCTTTCGATTTCGATTAGATACTTTTTTCTTTTTTTAGTAAATTGGTATTTGCTTCCACAATTCCAATTATATCAATACTTTATTTAATTTACTCCTATTTATTACTCCTGGAATTATCTATTTATCGGGACAGATAATACCCCATTCTAGGAAGGGCTGAGTTGAGTATTATTAATTTAGAAGATATGCTCACCTTCTTATTTCCCGTCCTTAGTTTAGGAAAGTGGAAAGTTTTTTCCTTTTATTTTAGGAATTTTGGGAACAGAACATTTCAACAAAGGAAGTCTTTCACCGGTCAAACAAGACGTAAGACTTAATCTAAAAGAAATTACTAGATTGAATCTATTTGCATTAAAAAAACCGATCAAAAAAGGGCGAGCGAAGTAAGTGATCGAAAAACTTTGTTCTTTGTTCGTCCTATCTATAAGAGGAGAGCATATGAAAAATGTAACCCATTCTTTCGTTTTTTTAGCTCACTGGCCATCCGCTGGCAGTTTCGGGCTTAATACCGATATTTTAGCAACAAATCTAATAAATCTAACTGTAGTGGTTGGTGTTTTGATTTTTTTTGGAAAGGGAGTGTGTGCGAGTTGTCTATTTCAAGAATAGATTGGATCTATCCGGCTGCACTTTATAATATTTTTTAGTATTTTTCGGATAAATAAGAAAAGGGTGCACGATCTCGACGAATTACTTCTGAATAAATTCAGAAATCATATGGAAGAACCATAGCATTTCGCGACTCATTGGTAAATCAACTTTGATTCTCTATAAACCAAGAATGTGAGACCATTAACACGGTTAAAGCTAAACTGCTTGAAGTCCAGGCAAAAAGAGGTACTCTTTCTACAACTATATTAGTATTAGTACCAATTTAAACGGGAAATAGCTAATGTAAAATTTATCTGATATAGAACACTCATATCGATAAAATGGTTTGAACTATTTACTAGAAAAAAAAGGGGGCACCCTGCCCTTTTTTAACCAATGCCGAATCGACGACCTATGTATAAAAAAGAGAAATTTTTTGGATTTGAAGAAAAAAAAAATAAAAAAGAATTCTATTAATTTTCATTTTCCATTTATTTAGTTAGTTTTTCTTAATGAAATTGAAATTATTAACTAGAGGGCAAATAAAAATAAAGAAACAACTTTGCTGACCATGATATATTTTTATCTAGGCGGAAGAGTCCTCTTAATATTTATCTAGTCTTATATAGGTTTCGGTATATTGAAATATAAACATAAAAAAGAAGATAGAGGATAGGCTCATTACTTAAAAAAAAGATATGGAAATAGCTATAGAAAAAAAAAAAGGAGCGTGAGAGCCAAATGAATCGAAAGATTCATGTTTGGTTCGGGAAGAGATCATAAAAGTTGTAAACTTACAAAATAATCTACTTTCATTAAAAGATTTATTAGATAATCGAAAACAGAGGATCTTGAGTACTATTCGAAATTCAGAAGAATTGCGTAGAGGGACCATTGAGCAACTCGAAAAAGCTCGGATTCGATTACAGAAAGTCGAACTAGAAGCGGATGAGTATCGAATGAATGGATACTCTGAGATAGAACGAGAAAAAGCAAATTTGATTAATGCTACTTCTATTAGTTTGGAACAATTGGAAAAGTCTAAAAACGAAACCCTTTATTTTGAAAAACAAAGGGCAATGAATCAGGTCCGACAGCGGGTTTTCCAACAGGCCGTACAAGGAGCTCTAGGAACTCTGAATAGTTGTTTGAATACCGAGTTACATTTCCGTACGATTCGTGCTAATATTGGCATTCTCGGGTCCCTGGAATGGAAGAAATAATTAAATTAATTAGGCCTTGAACTTCTACTTTCGTTTAGAATTTAGGCATTATTTTTCCCCTTGCTTCCGAAAAAAGAGTCAAGAAACACTAATGGCAACCCTTCGAGTCGACGAAATTCATAAAATTCTCCGCGAACGTATTGAACAATATAATAGGAAAGTAGGGATTGAGAATATAGGTCGCGTAGTTCAAGTGGGGGATGGGATTGCTCGTATTATAGGTCTTGGTGAAATAATGTCAGGTGAATTAGTCGAATTTGCAGAAGGTACTAGGGGTATTGCTCTGAATTTGGAATCCAAAAATGTTGGGATTGTATTAATGGGCGATGGGTTGATGATACAAGAGGGAAGTTTTGTAAAAGCAACAGGAAGAATTGCTCAGATACCCGTGAGTGAGGCTTACTTGGGTCGTGTTGTAAATGCTCTGGCTAAACCTATTGATGGGAAAGGCGAAATTATAGCTTCCGAATCTCGCTTAATTGAATCTCCTGCTCCAAGTATAATTTCCAGGCGTTCCGTATACGAACCTCTTCAAACAGGGCTTATTGCTATCGATTCGATGATCCCTATAGGGCGCGGTCAGCGAGAGTTAATTATTGGGGACAGACAGACTGGCAAAACAGCAGTAGCCACAGATACAATTCTCAATCAAAAAGGGCAAGGTGTAATATGTGTTTATGTAGCTATCGGTCAAAGAGCATCCTCCGTAGCTCAAGTAGTAACTACTTTCCATGAGGAGGGGGCCATGGAATACACTATTGTAGTAGCTGAAATGGCGGATTCACCTGCTACATTACAATACCTCGCTCCTTATACGGGAGCAGCCCTGGCTGAGTATTTTATGTACCGCGAACGGCATACTTTAATAATTTATGATGATCTCTCCAAACAGGCACAAGCTTATCGCCAAATGTCCCTTCTATTAAGAAGACCTCCCGGACGTGAGGCTTATCCAGGGGATGTTTTTTATTTGCATTCACGCCTTTTAGAAAGAGCCGCTAAATTAAATTCTCTTTTAGGCGAAGGAAGTATGACCGCTTTACCAATAGTTGAGACTCAATCTGGAGACGTTTCCGCCTATATTCCTACTAATGTAATCTCCATTACAGATGGACAAATATTCTTATCTGCGGATCTATTCAATGCCGGAATTCGACCCGCTATTAATGTGGGTATTTCTGTTTCCAGAGTAGGATCCGCGGCTCAAATTAAAGCCATGAAACAAGTAGCTGGCAAATCAAAATTGGAACTAGCGCAATTCGCAGAGTTACAAGCCTTTGCACAATTCGCCTCTGCTCTCGATAAAACAAGTCAGAATCAATTGGCAAGGGGTCGACGATTAAGGGAATTGCTTAAACAATCCCAGGCAAATCCTCTCCCAGTGGAAGAGCAGATAGCTACTATTTATACCGGAACAAGAGGATATCTTGATTCGTTAGAAATTGAACAGGTAAATAAATTTCTGGATGAGTTACGTAAACATCTAAAAGATACTAAACCTCAATTCCAAGAAATTATATCTTCTAGCAAGACATTCACCGAGCAAGCGGAAATCCTTTTGAAGGAAGCTATTCAGGAACAGCTGGAACGGTTTTCTCTTCAGTAACAAATAAATTTTGCATGTCTACTCTTGTTAGTAGAATAGGAATCGTTGAGAAAGCTTTTTCATTTGAATCATGCAAAAAAGTTTTCTTTGTTTTTAGTTTAGTATAGTTATTTAAAGAATAGATAGAAATAAGATTGCGTCCAATAGGATTTGAACCTATACCAAAGGTTTAGAAGACCTCTGTCCTATCCATTAGACAATGGACGCTTTTCTTTCATATTTTATTCTTTCTTTTATTTTTTTGCTTCTTCCGAGAAAAAACTGTTAGACCAAAACTCTTTTAGGAAATCAAAAAATCCAGATACAAATGCATGATGTATATATTATATCATGCATATATCATAAAGAAGGAGTATGGAGGCGGTAGTGGGAATCGAACCCGCAACCCCAAGGTTATGAGCCTTATGAGCTACCAAACTGCTCTATACTCTTAAACTAAAGAGGGGTAACTAGTGGATAAAAGAGGGTTGGATACGCCCCTCTACCAATATCTATACAAATAGAATAGTCCATTTATACAGAATGGTAAAGAGGGCTCCTCTATGATTATCAATTCCAGAAATCCATACAAATACGAAAGGGTATTTTATCCTTACCAACTGGATCTTGTTGCACCCGGTAACAAACATTCATAAACCATTTCTCGAAGTACGTGTCCGGATAGCCCAAAATGTCGATAGTTAGCTCTAGGTCTTCCGGTCAAAAAACAACGTCGATGAAGGCGTGTAGGTGCACTATTACGCGGTAGGGATTGCAATTTTTCTCGCATTTTCGTTTTTTCACTCAAACTCAAGGGAGAAACTTTGCTTCTTATCTTTTTTTTTAAAGATTGACGAATCAAATGATATTTCTGTTCTAATTTCTGCCGCTTCTTCTCCCTCTGAATCAAACTTTTTTTTGCCATAATGTGTCGTTGCTATTATTACCAAGTATACGGTTCTAATCCTAGATGGAAAAATAAATAGAAAAAGAAATCTAAAAAGGCAGATCCTCCCTCTCTATCAAGAGTAATGAACTAGGTGCTGATACAGTACAAAAAAACAAACTAAATTAACCAAACTTGCCTGATGTTGAGGCAATCAAGAAAGCTGCATAAGTGAATATATAACCCACGGAAAAGTGAGCTAATCCAACCAATCTTGCTTGCACAATGGAAAGAGCCACGGGCTTATCTCTCCAGCGAATTAAATTAGCTAAAGGTGTGCGTTCATGAGCCCATGCTAAAGTCTCAATTAATTCCTGCCAATACCCCCGCCAGGAAATTAAGAACATAAATCCAGTAGCCCAAACAAGATGTCCAAATAAGAACATCCACGCCCATACCGATAAACTATTCATCCCAAAAGGATTATATCCATTGATAAGTTGTGAAGAGTTTAACCATAGGTAATCTCTTAACCATCCCATCAAATAAGTGGAGGATTCATTAAATTGTGAAACGTTGCCCTGCCATAATGTGATATGTTTCCAATGCCAATAAAAAGTAACCCACCCAATGGTATTTAACATCCAGAAAACTGCCAAATAAAATGCGTCCCAAGCAGAAATATCACAAGTACCGCCGCGCCCTGGGCCGTCACAAGGAAAACTATATCCAAAATCCTTTTTATCTGGCATTAATTTGGAACCGCGTGCATCTAAAGCGCCCTTTACTAAAATCAATGTAGTTGTATGCAAACCTAGAGCAATAGCATGATGAACCAAGAAATCCCCAGGTCCTATTGTTAAGAAAAGCGAATTACTATTCTCATTAACAGCATTCAACCATCCGGGCAACCATAGGCTTCGACCCGCATTGAAAGCGGGGCCATTCGTTGAAGATAAGAGTATATCGAACCCATATGTCGTCTTGCCATGAGCAGATTGTATCCATTGGGCAAATATAGGTTCGATCAAGATTTGCTTTTCTGGAGTACCAAAAGCAAGCATGACGTCGTTATGAACATAAAGGCCCAAGGTATGGAATCCTAGAAAGAGGCTAGCCCAACTTAAATGAGATATGATAGCTTCTTTATGGTCTAACATTCTTGCCAATACATTATCCTCATTCTGTTCCGGATTGTAATCCCTAATGAAAAAAATAGCTCCATGAGCAAAAGCCCCTGTCATGATGAACCCTGCAATATATTGGTGATGAGTATATAAAGCAGCTTGAGTAGTAAAGTCTTGTGCTATGAATGCATAAGGAGGTAAAGAGTACATATGTTGAGCTACTAAGGAAGTAATAACCCCTAAAGAAGCTAGAGCAAGACCTAACTGAAAATGAATCGAATTGTTGATTGTGTCATAAAGGCCCTTATGCCCACGCCCTAATCGACCCCCCGGAGGAGTATGCGCTTCTAAAAGATCTTTAATACTGTGCCCAATTCCGAAGTTAGTTCGATACATGTGACCGGCAATGAGAAAAATAAATGCAATAGCTAAATGATGGTGAGCCATATCGGTCAGCCACAAACTTTGTGTTTGTGGATGGAATCCCCCAAGAAGAGTTAGAATGGCAGTTCCCGCTCCTTGAGCGGTACCAAATAAATGATTACTCGAATCAGGGTTTTGGGCATAAAGATTCCATTGACCCGTCAAAAGGGGTCCCAACCCCTGGGGATAGGGTAATACATCTAAGAAATTATTCCATCGAACGTACTCCCCCCTGGATGCGGGAATAGCAACATGAACTAAATGTCCTGTCCAAGCCAAAGAACTTACCCCGAAAAGTCCTGACAAATGATGATTGAGACGAGATTCCGCGTTTTTGAACCACGAAAGGCTTGGTTTCCATTTGGGTTGTAGATGTAACCAACCCGCTATTAAGGACAGCGTAGAAAGAAATAATAGAAAAAGAGCTCCAGTATAAAGATCCTCATTGGTGCGTAATCCTATTGTATACCACCACTGATAAACTCCAGAATAAGCAATATTCACTGGACCAGCAGCACCTCCTCGAGTAAAGGCTTCCACAGCGGGTTGACCAAAATGAGGATCCCAAATCGCATGAGCAATAGGTCTTACGTGTAAAGGATCCTGTATCCATGATTCAAAATTTCCTTGCCAAGCTACATGAAACAGATTTCCGGACGTCCATAGAAAGATTATTGCTAATTGCCCAAAGTGAGAAGCAAAAATGTTCTGATAAAGACGTTCTTCAGTAATATCATCATGACTTTCGAAATCATGTGCGGTAGCAATACCAAACCAAATACGACGAGTAGTGGGGTCCTGAGCTAAGCCTTGGCTAAACCTGGGAAATCTTAATTCCATAATGCCTTTCAAATCCTCCTAGCCACTATCCTACTGCAATAATTCTCGCTAAGAAGAATGCCCATGTCGTGGCAATTCCACCCAGAAGGTAATGGGTTACTCCTACAGCGCGTCCTTGTATAATGCTCAAGGCTCTAGGCTGAGTAGCAGGAGCAACTTTTAATTTGTTATGAGCCCAAACGATAGATTCAATGAGTTCTTGCCAATAACCACGGCCGCTGAATAAAAACATTAAACTGAAGGCCCAGACAAAATGAGCACCTAAGAAAAAAAGACCATATGCAGATAATGAAGAACCATAAGACTGAATGACTTGCGATGCCTGTGCCCACAAGAAATCTCGAAGCCACCCATTAATCGTAATGGAACTCTGTGCAAAGTTTCCCCCTGTAATATGAGTTACCACCCCTTGATCACTTATAGTACCCCAAACATCCGACTGCATTTTCCAACTGAAATGGAAAATGACTACCGAAATTGCATTGTACATCCAGAATAAACCTAAGAAAACATGATCCCAGGCGGATACTTGACATGTTCCCCCTCGGCCAGGCCCATCGCAAGGAAAGCGAAAACCTAGATTTGCTTTATCGGGTATCAAACGGGAACTCCGAGCAAATAAAACACCTTTCAAAAGTATTAATACAGTCACATGTATGGTAAATGCATGAATGTGATGGACTAAAAAATCTGCGGTTCCTAATGGAATAGGTAACAAAGCCACTTTGCCACCTACTGCTACTAACTCGCCGCCTCCCCACGTTAAGCTAGTACTTGTTGTTGCACCAGGAGCTGTTACGCCAGGCGCAGTAGCATGGATATTTTGTACCCATTGAGCAAAGATAGGTTGTAATTGTATGGCAGTATCCGAAAACATATCTTGTGGACGGCCTAAAGCACTCATGGTATCATTATGAATGTACAAGCCAAAACTGTGAAAACCTAGAAATATACATACCCAGTTAAGGTGGGATATGATTGCATCGCGGTGTCTAAGGACGCGATCTAATAGATCGTTGTATCGAGTAGTTGGATCATAGTCTCTTACCATAAAAATTGCTGCATGTGCAGCAGCACCGACTATTAGAAATCCGCCAATCCACATGTGGTGTGTGAACAAGGAAAGTTGTGTACCATAGTCAGTAGCTAGGTATGGATAGGGAGGCATAGAATACATATGATGAGCTACAACAATGGTTGTAGAGCCTAGCATAGCTAGGTTAAGAGATAATTGAGCATGCCATGACGTTGTTAAGATTTCATAAAGACCCTTATGGCCTTGTCCTGTAAATGGGCCCTTGTGAGCCTCCAAAATATCTTTAAGTCCATGGCCAATACCCCAATTGGTCCTATACATATGACCTGCGATTAGGAAAAGAATAGCAATAGCTAAATGATGGTGCGCAATATCGGTCAGCCAGAGACCACCGGTTACTGGATCTAGTCCTCCGCGAAAAGTCAGAAATTCTGCGTATTTGGACCAATTTAAAGTGAAAAAAGGGGTTGCTCCTTCGGCAAAACTAGGATAAAGTTGAGCCAAAAGGTCCCGATTCAAGATAAATTCATGAGGAAGTGGTATCTCTTTAGGATCCACCCCAGCGTCAAGAAATTGGTTAATTGGTAAAGATACATGAATTTGGTGCCCCGCCCAAGAAAGAGACCCAAGTCCTAATAATCCCGCTAAGTGGTGATTCAACATGGATTCTACATCTTGGAACCAGGCCAATTTGGGAGCGGCTTTGTGATAATGGAACCAACCAGCAAAAAGCATTAACGCTGCAAAAATCAATGCACCAATTGCAGTACAATAGAGTTGTAATTCACTAGTTATTCCAGATGCTCGCCAAAGCTGAAAAAAACCAGAGGTTATTTGGATTCCTCGGAAACCCCCGCCTACATCACCATTCAATATTTCTTGCCCTACTATAGGCCAAACTACCTGAGCACTGGGTCCAATGTGAGTAGGATCACTTAGCCATGCTTCATAATTGGAAAAACGGGCGCCATGAAAGTACATGCCACTCAACCAAAGAAAGATAATGGAAAGTTGCCCGAAATGAGCACTAAAGACTTTTCGAGAAATCTCCTCCAAATCACCAGTATGACTATCGAAATCGTGAGCATCAGCATGTAGGTTCCAGATCCAAGTGGTAGTATCAGGGCCCTTAGCTAGTGTTCTTGAGAAATGGCCGGGTCTGGCCCATTCCTCAAAAGATGTTTTTACAGGATCCCTATCCACAACAATTTTTACTTCTGGTTCCGGCGAACGAATAATCATTAAGTCCTCCTCTTTCCGGACAAGACATACAAAGAGACCCGCCAACTGTCTTTTTAGTGAATCTTTGAAAGATATATATTTTGAAAGATAGATTTTGAAAGATAGATTTTGAAAGATAGATATTGTGATTAGTTCTTTTCTTTACTATCTACCATCCTTCTATTTTTTTTTTAGTTATTCACTGGAGCAATTATATATTGAAGTCAATCCGAGGCAAGTGTTCGGGTCTATTATGACATAAAGATTAGGTGCCTAACGGACATTGTTTATCTTGAAAAACAAATATTTCTCGACGTAAGAAAAAAATCTTTTTTATTTTTAATTTAAGAAACTAGTGTATTTTTTTTGAGGGCATAAGCTCCTATCTATATCTACTTTCCTTGAGCATAATATAGGGTTTTTTATTTGATTCTAAATTCCAAGATAACTCATTAGAATTATTAATAAGATGGTCCTAATATATTAGCAATATTTAGATTGCCCCCTCTTTTTATTCACTTTATTACTTCTATTCTAGACCCTATCCCTATGGTTTATTCTTATGAAATATCATATAAAATAGAAGGTATAAGAAATGGATATAATGAAATTCTTGATTCGATCTTACGACCTAATTTATTTGATTAATGGATCAACAACCAAACCACCCATTTTATGAAAAAGAAGGAGCATGGTCTTATTCAAATTCAAAGCGCTTCGTAATCTTCAACCAGTTCTGTGCTTCAATATAATTTCCCGGAGTAAGCGCTATAGCTTGTTTCCAATATTCAGCAGCTTGATCAAACCAAGCTTCCGCAATTTCCGAATCACCCTGTAGAATGGCCTGTTCTCTCTCGGTCGGAATAGGAAGTTCCTTCCCTTAGAACCGTACTTGAGAGTTTCCTACCTCATACGGCTCAGAAATTGCTATCTGAATTTCCCCTATCTTAACTGAATTCGATTTATCAAAAATCGATCCAATTTGTTCTTGGGTTAAGCAGAAGAAATTAATTACCTAAGTTTCAAACCCTAATTTTTATCAATAATCAGTTTGATCTTTTTTCCCACCTTCAGAAGAATGAAGCATAGATAGATATAGAGCCTTCGTTCAAATTTTCTGAGAGGTAACTATCCCGGTTTCATATATGAAATCTCTATAGAATCCTTGAAAAAGACTTTTTTCCATAAGAAAGAAAAAAGAACTTACTATCTTTGGGATCTGATACTACACCGCTGCTTAATCCCTTAGTGGATCGGCTCTATTACATAAGCGGATTCCTAAATTTTGCCCCATATCATGGGATAAGTAAGCAGTTTTTTTTAGTTGTATCGACCCAGTCGCTCACTAATTGATCTTTACGGTGCTTTCTCTATCAATTTGAGAAACTTTATCCATAGAGTAGTAGTATAGGCCATACTTTCTTCGTTTTTTGATTCTCGTGAAGTGTCCTTCCTTCCTACAGCTGATAGGGAAAAATCGTTGTTTTTACGATCCCTATGTAGAAAGCCCTTTTTTTCTAGTATTTACTAGAAAATTTGATCCTCTCTTTTTTTTTTTTCTTTCTATAGTGGAGATAGTCGCACGTAATGACAGATCACGGCCATATTATTAAAAGCTTGCGGTAAGAAGGGGTTTCGTTCTAGTGCCCGGAAATAATATTCCAAAGCCTTTGTATGCTCTCCATTGCTTGTGTGTATAAGGCCTATGTTATAGAGTATATAACTTCGATCATAGGGATCGATTTCTAGTCGCGTAGCTTCATAATAATTTTGCAAAGCTTCCGCATAATTTCCTTCGGATTGAGCCAACATCCGTTACGGTCGTTCATTCTATTCAAAAAATCTCCGTTCCAAAACCGTACATGAGGTTTTCATCTCATACGGCTCCTCCCTTCTGTACATAATAGTACTAAGCGAAATAATCTATAGAATCAAAATAGAATTAGTCCCGTCTCATTATGAACCGAAAGGGGCTGGTATTTTTCCAAGAAATCTCTAGCCAACCTTCCCACAAGAGGTTTTTCTTAACACCAATGAATTCTATTAATGCTAGAGGAAAACGATAGCTCCAATAATTTCTTTGTTCTCAACGCCTCCTATTTAGAGGAATTAGCTACTTCAACGATCTTTGATGGTTATAGGGGTATCCAAAGTACAAACCTGATGGTTGTTTGTTATCCCAACCATTCTTCCCAGCCCTGATACCGATCAGGAAAGGGGTAATTTCTAACAAAGTTTTTCTCTTGTTGATTCCTATTTCTAGGTGTAGTGCTTTTCTCCCCTATGCTGCCTACGGATACTAATAGAGTAGGATTGGCCTGTAATCCATACCATACCATATCCTGTAGGTGTAACCTTTCGCTCAATACTCAAATCTACAATTGAAGTATCTGAAGCCGCATCAATCGAGGATACACGACGGAAGGAATTGTTAGTTCGCCTCACCTTCCCGAAGCGTGGGTTTGTTTGCTTTACAAATTTGGTTCTCTCTATGCCAACCCCCCTCTCTTTTTCGTAAGACTGAGGTATAGGTAGGGCTAAAAAAAAGCAAAAAAAAGAGTCAAATCGCACCATCTCTATAATAAGTAAATGCCTTTTTTTCTCCTGAGGTTGTCGGAATTATTCGCAATAAAATATTGGCTACAATTGAGGAGGTCTTATCAATGAAATTTCCATTTCCACGGGATCTAGGCATAATTCCCAACCCATTCTATATAGAATTGTTTTCATTCCTTCACAAAATAACATAAAAACAAACACATTCGATTCTTATAATTATAAATAGATTGATCCATATGCTCTACTCTAAATCCATATGCTTTAAATGGATAAGAGAGATATGGATTTTCCGCTCAGCTCAAATTGTATCCTTTTCCTTCTGCTTGGACACGAAGAGATATGAAATATTTGACTAAGACTGGATTTCATTCCACTTTCCTATTTCTGAACAACAACTTATGTTATCAACTATTTCGTGTTTTCAAAGTTATTAATTGTCTCATACCCTATTTTTGATTTCGATAGTATGGTGTAGCGTATCTTATGCAAACGGAATTCTAAGGTTTCTTTATTTTATTATGCAATAAGAAGAATTCTTCCATTTTCTTTTTCTTTAGTTGCGGGAAAACCCAAATTAAAACTTTTATTTTATAGCGAGCGCAATTTCTAGTAAAAAATCCTGTATCCTTCCACTTAGATCAAAAGGAATTTTTCCAATAGAACTATGGAACCCCCGAGTGGTTGCGGTTGTACCTGTACTGCAGGAATAAGAAAACTCGCTATTCACTCAGTTTATTTTCCATAATAAGTTATGTAGGAGAGATGGCCGAGCGGTTCAAGGCGTAGCATTGGAACTGCTATGTAGACTTTTGTTTACCGAGGGTTCGAATCCCTCTCTTTCCGTTTTTCTTAATTCATCAACGTTAAGGATCACAATGTATCAAATCAAATAACAATTTTTTCCAGCAATAATATAATATCTTATATTATCTTATTTTGATTTAATAGAAATTAGAAATTCTCTATAGCAAATTACTGTGGTATGTAAAATACACATAGAGGAAAAAAGAAAAAAGGATCCTAATCCTAGGGTTAATCAATTTTAGCTAGTTGATGGGAAAATACAAATTAATGGTAATGGTCTTAGGGCGATTTAGTTCGGGGAAAGGGGAAGGGGAAGAAAATTCTATGAACCTTTCCTTTTTTCGTTAAGTTCAAGTCTGACGAGAGTAATATTCTACAACTAACAACTCATTTATTTTGAGACCGACCCACTTCCTATCTAGGATTTTATTTACTAGTCCTTTATATTCCAACGTGTCAATCGCCAAATGCTTTGGCAATTTCCCCGGGTCCGATGAAGCAATATAATTTTGAACCAGACCTTTTGATCTTTGGTTATCTTTCGTAGTAATAATATCTCGGGGTTTGCAACGAAAACTTGGTATATTGACTATACGACCATTAACTAAAATATGTCTATGGTTGACTAATTGGCGGGCCCCAGGAATGGTTGAAGCCATACCCAATCGAAAAAGGATATTATCCAAACGCATTTCAAGTAATTGTAGTAAAACCTGGCCTGTTGACCTTTTTGCTTTTCCAGCGATATGTACATATCTAAGTAATTGTCGTTCTGTCAGACCATAATGAAAACGCAATTTCTGTTTTTCTTGAAGACGAATACGATATTGCTCCTTTTTCCCAGAATTGAATTTTTTTTTAAGATTACTTCCGGATTTAGGTGTTTTTCTAGTGAGTCCTGGTAAAGCTCCCAGACGGCGTATTTTTTTTAAACGAGGTCCTCGATAACGGGACATGAAGACTCCTTTTTTTATTTTATTGAAATTTCATTTTACACAATTAATTTCATTGTATTTACATTACAGAATACATCGAAATTAAAACTGAATTAAACTACAGGATAAACAGAGTAAAATCAACTAAAGTACCCCAAAAAATGGAATTTCATCAAAATCTTTTTTTTTTGTATATATATTATTTATTTTATTGTTTTGTATCTAGCAAAATTGTAAGGTAAAAAACATAAAAGATCCTGGATTCTCCATTTAATTCGGAAAAAAAGAGATTCTTGTTCGTAGAACATCGATAGAGAAAAAAAAGCCGACTATCGGATTTGAACCGATGACCCTCGCATTACAAATGCGATGCTCTAACCTCTGAGCTAAGTGGGCTTACATAACGGAAATAGTGTAACAAATAGAAATAGGTATAGTATAGGAAATCCGTAAAATCTCAGATATTAGTTATTAATCTTAGCTATTAACTAGTTCTAAATTTGAAGTTATACTTATAAAAATAAAAAAATACTAAAACTTCTTAAAGATAAAGTTAGCTTGATATGCTTAACTATAGGATATTAAAAAATAAAATTATAGAATTTATTGGTATTTTCATTCGATCATTATAGACTTTATTATTTGTTAATAATTTGAGGATTAATATTTCACTAAGGGGAACATAGAGTCAGAGTAAATAAAATTGCTAATTCTGATTAGAAAAAAAGAATAAATATCAAGCGTTATAGTATAATTTTGAATACTATAAAAAAGTAAGACGGGAGGTGGGGGAGATAAAAACTTTTGGATATATTGATTCGGATTGAATTGCAAATACATCAAGGATAGAATCAATTCAATTCTGAATTGCAATAAGCAAGCGAGGTCTCTCAAATAGAGTCGAACTGAACTGCTAGACTACGTTGAGTGATGAACTCAATGATTCAAAAAAAAAACTAAGAGATGGATGAAATTACACAAGGAATCCTGGTCTCAAAGAAGAGGGAAATGGGGATATGGCGAAATCGGTAGACGCTACGGACTTGATTGTATTGAGCCTTGGTATGGAAACCTGCTAAGTGGTAACTTCCAAATTCAGAGAAACCCTGGAATTAAAAAAGGGCAATCCTGAGCCAAATCCGTGTTTTGAGAAAACAAGGGGTTCTCGAACTAGAATACAAAGGAAAAGGATAGGTGCAGAGACTCAATGGAAGCTGTTCTAACGAATCGAGTTAATTACGTTGTGTTGTTAGTGGAATTCCTTCTAGTTCTAAATTAGAGAAAGAGGGGTTTTATACCTTATACATTTAATAAACACGTATAGATACTGACATAGCAAACGATTAATCACAGAACTCATATTATATTCTAATTATAATATAGGTTCTTTATCTTTTTTAAAAATGAAATTAGAAATGATAATGATTATGAAATAAAAAACTCATATCATAATTTTTTTTTTTCATTATTGTGAATCCACTCCAATCGAATATTGAATAATCAAATTCTTCAATTAAAATTCAAAGTTTTCGAGATCTTTAAAAAAGTGGATTAATCGGACGAGGACAAAGAGAGAGTCCCATTCTACATGTCAATACTGACAACAATGAAATTTCTAGTAAAAGGAAAATCCGTCGACTTTATAAGTTGTGAGGGTTCAAGTCCCTCTATCCCCAAATCCTCTTTTATTCCCTAACTATACTATATTATTATTATTTATCCTCTTTTTTTTTTTCTTTTTATCAATGCACTTTTTTTTCTTTTTATCAATGCAATGGGTTTAAGATTCATTAGCTTTCTCATTCTACTCTTTCACAAAGGAATGCGAAGAGAACTCAATGGATCTTATCCTATTCATTGAATAGATTTCTTTTTTATTAGAGTATCGGCAAGAAATCTTGGTTATTCACTCTATTTTTAAGTTTTATTTAAGTAAACCATGCACAATGCATAGGACTACCCCCCCCATTTTCAAATTTAAAATTTGAAATACTTTAATTAATTTTTAGTCCTTTTAATTGACATAGATACAAATACTCTACTAGGATGATGCACAAGAAAAGGTCAGGATAGCTCAGTTGGTAGAGCAGAGGACTGAAAATCCTCGTGTCACCAGTTCAAATCTGGTTCCTGGCAGAGAAAAAAAAAAAAAAGATCCACCGAATAGGTATTGATCCAAATACCTCGAGATGGATTGTGATACATATTCATTAATAATATTTATTCATCTAAGTGGATAAATCTATAATATAAATATAGAGGCACTTCTTTTTCTTTTTAAAGAAGTTTTAAAATATATCTTTTCTTTATGATAAAGAAGGGGGTGAGATTCCCCTTTATTTTTTTGCGTTTCTTAATTTTGTATTCCGCTATTCCGACGAATATTTTTTTAGTCTTGCTTATCTTTATCTTATCTTATTTTCCTAGTTGTGCTAAGTAATGTGCGCGGTACAAAGTTCCTGGTAGAGAACTTCTTTGAGTCATCCTATTTTTCTGTTCATATGAAGGAAATTAATATGCGATTTTCAAAATAGGGGAATCCAAATGAAACCCTTTTTTTGCTCAGTCTATCTGGAATGCTTTTGTATAATTAGGAATTAATTATAAATAGGTATTCCGTTTCATCTAGGAAAAGAACCTAAAAATATTCCTTGACTTGAATAAAATCTGGAGTTGTGTTGTATAAGTGAGCATGAATTTCTTATCATTCAATGAGCATCTTGTATTTCATAAAAATTGGGGGTTATATAATCCTTACGTAAGGGCCAGCCTATCCAACTTTCAGGCATTAGGATACGTTTAAGGCGCGGATGATTATCATAAGAGATTCCCACCATATCATAAGATTCGCGTTCTTGAAAATCGGCACTTCTCCAAATCCAGAAGACAGACGGAATTCTAGGATTATCCTTTTGGGCAAAGACTTTTATGCAGACTTCTTCTGGATTATCTATACCATATTGTATTCTCGTAAGATGATACACGCTAGCTAAAGATCCACCGGGTGCTACATCATAAGCACATTGGGAGCGTAAATAATTGTAACCATATACATATAAAATGACAGCAATGGAATCCCAATCCCCTGCTTTTATTTGTAAAGTCTCTATTCCTCGGTGATCAAAGCCCAAAGATCTATGAACCACCTCATGTTTGACTAGCCAATTAGATAACCAACCCTGCTGCATTGTCTTCATCTCTCCCTCTTTGTATAAATATTTCACATTTCGGATGCAAGTTTGAAAGATTGCCCTGCTTTTTATTTTTCTACACAAAAGAGCCCCTCTCCTAATTCACTAATTTGTAGGAAGGTACTGAACTTTTGGATTTGAAAAAAGTTTCAGAAGATATATCTAATGTAGATGGTGATTGATAGAGCAATTCTTGCTCATAAGTTCCTGTATGAGTACTGCGCCTAACATAAAGCTTGTGACTGGTAGTAAAACATCTATTTTTATTTTGAGATAGAGTTTGATCCTCAACTATTTCTCGCGATATCTTCTTACGAAGTTTTGTTAGGGCATCTATAACTGCCTCCGGTTTAGGTGGGCAGCCCGGCAAGTAGACATCCACAGGAATTAACTTATCAACTCCCCGAACAGTACTATAGGAATCCGTACTGAACATTCCCCCTGTAATAGTACAGGCTCCCATAGCAATGACGTATTTTGGTTCAGGCATTTGCTCGTATAATCTCACTAAAGAGGGAGCCATTTTCATTGTTACCGTACCGGCTGTTAAAATTAGGTCTGCTTGCCTAGGACTTGATCTTGGTACCAATCCATAACGATCAAAGTCGAATCGTGAGCCTATTAATGAAGCAAATTCAATGAAACAACAACTGGTACCGTATAGAAGGGGCCATAAACTGGAGAGTCTTGACCAATTCGAAAGATCATTTGGTGTAGTTGAAATAACAGAATTGGAACTTGTTTGGTCAAGTAAGGGAAACTCAATCAAATTCATAACTGTCTCAATAGAATCTTTTCCTTCTTTTTTTTTGTCTAAATATTCAGTTAAGACCATTCCAAGGCTCCTTTTCGCCATGCATAAACTAAACCAACAACTAAGATAAGCACGAAAATCAAAGCTTCGATAAAAACGGATACACCCAATACGTCGAAACTCATTGCCCAAGGGTATAGAAAGACGGTTTCCACATCAAAAACAACAAAAACGAGCGCAAACATATAATAGCGTATTCGGAATTGTACCCAAGCCCCTCCCATGGGTTCTATACCCGATTCATAACTAGAAAGCTTCTCTGGTCCTTCACTAACCGGGGCTAAAAGTCCTGAAATCGAAAATGCCAAAATAGGAATAAGGCTTGCTATTATTAGAAATGTCCAAAAAATATCATATTCGTGAAGCAGAAACATAATGTACTCCCATTAATGTGGAATAGGCGGAACTTAAATTAGTCAATTCAATTCAGCATTGTCAATTTATCCAGAACTTCTCTCTTTTCCTCGGTGAAACAAGAATCTTTTTTGTTCAAACAAAAGCGCTTAGTTTAAGTTTAGCCTTTGTTTCCTCTGTGCTGCATCTTCTTTAAAGATTCATCCAATGGAATCCCAACTCCCTTTCTTTTGGATTTCCATTCTATTTAGATATGGTGTATGTAGATCTAATTCTTATATAAAGAAAACTTTCTCGTTTCACTTTGTCTCGCTTTCTCTAGAATCTCTAGAAAAAAGAATAGCTCTATCCTTTATTTAATATTTAATAATAAAATAATAAGAGACTATTAAATAAAAATGAGAATACTACTAAATTAGAACCTAATTAAGATAGTAGGACTAATCTATGCAGTATAATTAATGAGAAGTAATACTATAAAATAAAAATAAAGAACTCTATTTCAGAACTATGAGACAGAATATTCTGTTTTCTTATTTACTCTTTACTTTATTTTTTCTATTTAAAGTTGATCAATTTACATAATGTATCTATAAACAAAGTAATAAATATACTTAAAACAAAGTAGGAATTCGCAAAATGGATAAAATCATTGCAGTTATTATAGGGAAGTCTAGAGATATCCTATTTGAAGGAGGACGGGATTCAAATCAGGGAAAGGATCCTTTCTTCTATTGATTTGATAGAAATTCGTTTTTCTTTTCCTGTCTGTATGATTTTGATTTTCGATGAATGAGCCTTTGGTAATGCTTTTATCTCTATTCTATGTCGCAGGCGCCTATCCAGTCTATAAACAAATACTAATGAGAAAATGAAAACTATACTAAACTAAAGAAAACATAGGATAGAGATCCTAAAATCTAAAAAAGGGCATATTAGGGCTATACGGATTCGAACCGTAGACCTTCTCGGTAAAACAGATCAAACGGATTATTATCGAAATGATTTGAACTGTTTCAAAGACCCAACATGCATTTTTTTGCATTGGGCTCTTTCATAAACTGATTTAAAGATCAGTTAGTCCACCATAGTTTTTCTTTACGGAAAGATAATGAGATGGCTCCCTGTGCTCTGATTGATTTTTTGTATTATGATCTATCTAGGAGCAATACCAAAGTGTTTCAAAGGAGGATTACCTTGACTTAGGTCTGCCTCCGGTCTAAATTAAATCAACCTAAGTGAAATGGAGTCTCTATCGTTCCACTGCAAGAGTTAACTATGAGACTTCATACACCTTAAAGTTCATAGAACGAAAAGAAGTTTTTTGGAGGCCCTTATCCTCATTACGCCTAGCATTTAGTGGGCTGGATATTTACCTTATCAACTAGCAAATCCATAAGGGTTCTATTTGATTAGGCACCTGAATTGGCACCTGAATCGGACTGAACCGACTGTTTGTCAGGCTACTGTTCTCCTATTCTCTCGAATCTATGAAGTAAGACATTGATTTTGCAATAAGATCGATTATGTTCATTGCATAATAAGCTCCTTTGAAAAGCATTGGCGCACGTGTAAACGAGTTGCTCTACCGAACTGAGCTATAGCCCTTATCAGAGATATCTTAACATATAGATAATTTCTTGTCAAGATGAATATTTTCTAATGCCAGAGGATACCCCTTTGATCTGTATCTGTTTAGTATTTAGTTTAGTATTTAGTATATAACAGACCAATAACAGAGCGGTATTGCTTAGAAAAGGGATTCAATATATAATCGATCGAAGTAATGGGTCTTCCTTTGTGGTGATAAATTGCCTACTTAACTCAGTGGTTAGAGTATTGCTTTCATACGGCGGGAGTCATTGGTTCAAATCCAATAGTAGGTAAGTAGGTAGAAAAATTACTAGATAGCATTGGACTTACTTCGCTTCGCTATCTAATAACTTTTTCTACCCCTCTTCCCTTTTTCTTTGTATCAACTATAAACCACTGGATTGTCTTCAATTGGATGGGGGAATCCAATTGACAGCCTCGATTCGTATCCTAGCTCGTCTGAGAGCGAGCTTCGCTTCAACCAAATCTTTCGTACCCTCAGCTTTACTCAAGTTAGCTTCGGCTATTTCAAGTGCCTTTTGAGCTTCTTCCGGATCAATATCACTACCCAGTTCCGCATCATTTCCTAAAATGATGATCTCATTATTAACTATTCTCGCAAAACCGCTCCACAGAATCGCTGTTAACCATTGGTCGTTGAGGAGGCGTATTCTCAAAGGACCCATATCTACTGCTGTGTTAATGGGGGCGTGGTTTGGTAATACGCCAATTTGGCCACTATTAGTGGATAAAATGATTTCTTTCACTTCACAATCCCAAATAATTCGCTTAGGAGTCAGTACATAAAGATTTAATTTCATTTCTTCGATTTGTTCTCCTCTTCTAAGGTTATAGCTTTCGTGCTAGCTTCATCGATGTTACCCACCAAATAAAAAGCCTGTTCAGGTAGGCCGTCTAATTCTCCGGAAAGGATTAGTTGAAATCCCCTAATAGTTTCCGCAAGAGCAACATACTTTCCTGGAGAACCAGTAAAAACTTCTGCCACAAAGAACGGTTGTGATAAGAAACGCTCAATTTTTCTTGCTCTTGCTACAGTTAAACGATCCTCTTCCGATAATTCATCCAAGCCAAGAATTGCGATAATGTCCTGAAGTTCTTTGTAACGTTGTAAAGTTTCCTTAACTCTTTGCGCAGTTTCATAATGTTCGTTGCCAACGATCCGAGGCTGTAACATAGTCGAGGTTGAATCTAAAGGATCTACTGCTGGATAAATACCCTTGGAAGCTAATCCTCTGGAAAGTACGGTAGTAGCATCCAAATGTGCAAATGTTGTGGCAGGGGCAGGGTCGGTCAAATCGTCTGCAGGTACATAAACTGCTTGAATCGAAGTTATAGATCCCTTTTTAGTAGAAGCAATTCTTTCTTGCAAAGAACCCATTTCTGTACTAAGAGTAGGTTGATAACCCACTGCGGAGGGCATTCTCCCTAATAAAGCGGATACCTCTGATCCTGCTTGAACAAAACGAAAGATATTATCGATAAATAAAAGCACGTCTTGCTTATTAACATCTCGGAAATATTCCGCCATAGTTAGGGCAGTTAAACCAACTCTCATACGAGCTCCCGGTGGTTCATTCATTTGGCCATAGACTAGAGCTACCTTTGATTCCTCAATATTTTTTTCATTAATTACTCCGGATTCCTTCATTTCCATATAAAGATCATTTCCTTCACGAGTCCGTTCCCCTACTCCACCGAATACGGATACGCCCCCATGAGCTTTAGCAATGTTATTGATTAATTCCATGATCAGTACTGTTTTACCTACTCCAGCCCCCCCAAATAGTCCTATTTTTCCTCCACGTCGATAAGGAGCTAAAAGATCGACGACCTTAATACCTGTTTCAAAGATGGATAATTTCGTATCTAACTCGATAAAGGCAGGCGCAGATCTATGAATAGGGAACGTTGCACTACTATCTACAGGACCCAAATTGTCAACAGGCTCCCCAAGAACGTTGAAAATTCGTCCGAGAGTAGCTCCACCGACCGGAACACTGAGAGGAGCTCCCGTGTCAATCACTTCCATTCCTCTCATCAACCCGTCCGTAGCACTCATAGCTACAGCTCTAACTCGATTATTTCCTAATAATTGTTGTACCTCACAAGTCACATTAATTTGCTTATCGGCAGTGTCTCTACTCTGGACTACCAAAGCGTTATAAATATAAGGTAACTTGCCTGGGGGAAAAGTGACATCCAGCACGGGTCCAATAATTTGATCGATACGACCTGTACTTTTTTCTTCAATTGTGGAAACCCCGGGAGGAGAAGTAGTAGGATTGGTTCTCATAATTATCACATAATTAAAAAAAAGGAATTTGTCGAAATTTTTCTTTTTTTATTGTTGAATAATGCCAAATCAAATCAAAAAAAATCCAAAAGTAAAAAGGAAATGAATTAGTTAATTCAATAAGAGAGAAAAGGGGACCAGGACTTGATTTCGTTGCCCAAGCGAATCCCATTCAATCGTTTACTCATGGAATGAGTCCATTGGAAAGTTCAATCAATCTTTTTTTTCATATACATTTTGCCTTTTGTGGAGGATCTGTGCCTACTCTACTTTCCTATCTAGGACTTCGATATACAAAATATATACTACTGTGAAGCATAGATTGCTGTCAACAAAGAATTTTATTAGTATTTAGTTAGGTATTTGCATTCAAAATAAGAAAAGAGAACTATTAAGAACTTGTAAAATAAGGATTAGGAATTAATTTGGGTTGCGCTATATCTATCAAAGAGTATACAATAATTATGGATTTGGTAAATCAAATCCATGGTTTAATAACGAACCGTGTTAACTTACCATAACAACAACTCAATTCCTATCGAATTCCTATATTGGAATTCCTATAGGATAGAACATACACAGGGTGTACGCATTATATATGAATGAAACATATTCATTAACCTAAGCATGCCCTCAATTTTCTTTAATGAGTTGATATTATATTAATTGAATATCCTTTTTGTTTTACGAGATTTTTGCTAAAGTTTCATTTACGCCTAATTAACATCGAGTAGACCCTGTTATTGTGAGAATTCTTAATTCAAGAGTTATAGGGAGGGACTTATGTCACCACAAACAGAAACTAAAGCAGGTGTTGGATTTCAAGCTGGTGTTAAAGATTATAAATTGACTTACTACACCCCAGAGTATGAAACTAAGGATACTGATATCTTGGCAGCATTCCGAGTAAGTCCTCAGCCTGGGGTTCCGCCCGAAGAAGCAGGGGCTGCAGTAGCTGCCGAATCTTCTACTGGTACATGGACAACTGTTTGGACTGATGGACTTACCAGTCTTGATCGTTACAAAGGACGATGCTATCACATCGAGCCTGTTGCTGGGGAAGACAACCAATGGATCTGTTATGTAGCTTATCCATTAGACCTATTTGAAGAGGGTTCCGTTACTAACATGTTTACTTCCATTGTAGGTAACGTATTTGGTTTCAAAGCCCTACGTGCTCTACGTTTGGAGGATCTACGAATTCCCCCTACTTATTCAAAAACTTTCCAAGGCCCGCCTCATGGTATCCAAGTTGAAAGAGATAAGTTGAACAAGTACGGTCGTCCTTTATTGGGATGTACTATTAAACCAAAATTGGGATTATCCGCAAAAAATTATGGTAGAGCGTGTTATGAGTGTCTACGTGGTGGACTTGATTTTACCAAAGATGATGAAAACGTAAACTCACAACCATTTATGCGCTGGAGAGACCGTTTTGTCTTTTGTGCCGAAGCTATTTATAAATCACAGGCCGAAACCGGTGAAATCAAGGGGCATTACTTGAATGCGACTGCGGGTACATGTGAAGAAATGATTAAGAGAGCTGTATTTGCAAGAGAATTAGGGGTTCCTATTGTAATGCATGACTACTTAACTGGGGGATTCACCGCAAATACTACTTTGGCTCATTATTGCCGCGACAATGGCCTACTTCTTCACATTCACCGTGCAATGCATGCAGTTATTGATAGACAGAAAAATCATGGTATGCATTTCCGTGTATTAGCTAAAGCATTGCGTATGTCTGGGGGAGATCATATCCACTCCGGTACAGTAGTAGGTAAGTTAGAAGGGGAACGCGAAATGACTTTAGGTTTTGTTGATTTATTGCGCGATGATTTTATTGAAAAAGATCGTGCTCGCGGTATCTTTTTCACTCAGGACTGGGTATCCATGCCAGGTGTTATACCGGTAGCTTCAGGTGGTATTCATGTTTGGCATATGCCAGCTCTGACCGAAATCTTTGGGGACGATTCTGTATTACAATTTGGTGGAGGAACTTTAGGACATCCTTGGGGAAATGCACCTGGTGCAGCAGCTAATCGAGTGGCTTTAGAAGCCTGTGTACAAGCTCGTAACGAAGGGCGCGATCTTGCTCGCGAAGGTAATGAAATTATCCGAGCAGCTTGCAAATGGAGTCCTGAACTAGCCGCAGCTTGTGAAGTATGGAAGGCGATCAAATTCGAGTTCGAGCCGGTAGATACTATTGATTAACTAGATAAAACTAAAGATAAAGAAGGTATAAATAAAAAAGAAACGAAATAAAAAGAGAAAAAAATCAGTTATGAAATGCAGTAATTCTTCTTTATTCTTCTAATTGATTGCAATTAAACTCGGCTCAATCTTTTTTAGAAAAAAAAGATTGAGCCGAATAAAAATAGATCATGATATGATCATGAGACTTGACAAATTGAGATTCGTCTATTCTATATATCTAGAATATATATATTAAGGTATAATACAATAAAGAAATACAAATAAAATAATAAAATAATAAAATATAGTATTATCATATGATAATGATAATGGAATCAAATACGCAGTATTTACAGAAAAAAGTCTTCGTTTATTGGGAAAGAATCAATATACTTTTAATGTCGAATCGGGATTCACTAAGACAGAAATAAAGCATTGGGTCGAACTCTTCTTTGGTGTTAAGGTGGTAGCTGTGAATAGCCATCGACTACCTGGAAAAGGTAGAAGAATAGGACCTATTCTGGGCCATACAATGCATTACAGACGTATGATCATTACCCTTCAACCGGGTTATTCTATTCCACTTCTAGATAGAGAAAAAAACTAAAGGAGAATGAATGAAAAAAGACATAGTTTGGAAGTTAGACCTTTTTATAGGACTCTCTTTCAATTTCAAAAAAGAGGACGTTTGAAACTTTTAACAGGCGTAATCGTGAGTCAACAAGTGACTCGAACTGTGTGTAAAAAAAGAAGCATTTTTTTTTTTTCAAAATGCTAGAACTAGATAAGGAAGTTTTCTATAACCTTGAGAAAAAGGATAAAAAGGTAGTTTTTTTTTAGTTTATGACTCCGATCAAGAGCGAGAAATCCTTGATTTGGGATTGGACATAGAACCTGGACCCATCGTAGAGACGTTTAGTTCAAAAGAAAGGATCGTATCCTGATGGTAAGAATTATACTTTCGTGGAAATACAGCGCTATAGACTTCAATGCGGTAGAGTAGACGTTTTGTTTCTAATTTTTCTGGACCAAACCTCCGCTCCGACCCAACGATACAATGAATTTTTTCTGTTCATATTCATAAATAAAAAAGATTCGGAATCGCAATGCTACTATATGCGTCCAGAGGAGTATTTGGAATAATATTCTTCTATAATCCATTATTGCGGGGGGTCTTACTAACAGGGCTTCGCTGCACGGGACAGGTCTTCGTCGAAAAGCTAACTCCACCCGGCATTTTCATACCCTTTCTTTGGGTGGTATATCGCCTTTTAAAGTCTAAGAGGGTAGTAGGGGATCTATAGTAGGTAAGATAATTTGCCCTTTGATTTTGATTGAATATACTATTTTTCCGCCTTTACCACGCATTATTGTATGCGCTTCTAGAGAAGTATGTATGCAGGAAGTAAATTCTAACCGCTTTCTTTTGAATCCAATTTCAAATTAGATTAGAAAGATAGAAAGGCCATGAGGATGGGAAAATCAAAATAAAATCTTTTTAATTAGTTCTCCTTTTTTGGAATTTTCTTATTATCCTTTCATTTTTTTTACAGAATATTTTTCAAACTAAAAATAAAAAATACAATACAATAGTCAATATTCCTTATAATAGATATACTTAATTATATCATAAGAATCTTAAGATATTTTTCGACTAGATAGAAATAGTAAATTTGAATTGAGACACCTATTCCATGACGGATTTAAACTTACCTTCTATTTTCGTGCCTTTAGTAGGCTTAGTATTTCCGGCAATTGCAATGACTTCTTTATTTCTTTATGTGCAAAAAAATAAGATTGTCTAGTATTTTTTAGTGTAAGTAATATAATATGGTAGGGTATGTGGCTTTTTCTACACACACTTTCTACACACAAATGAAAAACGGTTATGGATGCGGATATAGGCTACGAGCATAAATGCATGAATATGCAGAGCCAGGTATAGCGAGTTTTATTTTATTTATTTTAATTGAATCAACGAATATTTTTTGAATAGAAAGTCAATGTATCTAACCTATTATTTCACAGGAGTACTAGTTGCTGAAGGCGATTTCAGAATCAAAAAAAGTAAAGTCAAAATTATTTAGCTTATTCTCTCAATTTCAATCGACCGCTGCTGGATTTAGTATATCTAATATGAATTGGCGATCAGAACACATATGGGTAGAACTTCTAAAAGGTTCTCGAAAAAGGGGTAATTTTTTCTGGGCCTGTATTCTTTTTCTAGGTTCACTAGGATTCTTATCGGTTGGGATTTCCAGTTATCTTGGTAAGAATATTATATCTATACTTCCATCTCAAGAAATTCTTTTTTTTCCGCAGGGGGTCGTGATGTCTTTCTACGGAATCGCAGGCCTATTCATTAGCTCCTACTTGTGGTGTACTATTTTGTGGAATGTAGGTAGTGGTTATGACCGATTCGATAGAAAAGAGGGAATAGTGTGCATTTTTCGTTGGGGATTCCCTGGAATAAAACGTCGCGTCTTCCTTCGATTCCTTATGCGGGATATCCAATCAATTAGAATTCAGGTTAAAGAGGGTCTTTATCCTCGTCGTATTCTTTATATGGAAATCCGGGGCCAGGGGATCATTCCCTTGACTCGTACTGATGATAAATTTTTTACTCCACGAGAAATTGAACAAAAAGCTGCCGAATTGGCCTATTTCTTGCGCGTACCAATTGAAGTATTTTGAGGTATCTTTTTTGAACTGAGTTGAATGAAGAAAAGAAGAATTGGAAGAAGAAAAGTTTTCTCAACACAGGGAGGAAGTCCCTTCTAAATTGGATTTGTTATTGTAAGGGGATTTTTAAGTATTTATCTAAAGGAAGGAACAAACGAGGATAAGAGAAATTTGCTTTTAATTTTTTTTTATCCAAGTTAGATATATCGCATACTATTCTTCCTTTTTCATCCGAAAGGGCTTTTTTTTTATTCTATTTCACTATTTCATTCCATCTAGATCTAAGAAAGAACCCAATGCACTGAAATTCCACTAATAACTAATATACAAAAAAGAAGAATAGATACAGGGTATCAAACCTATAGAGTTTTTGCTTCA
>NW_028261126.1:7500-52110 GCF_056163025.1 Triticum urartu | reverse complement strand
CAGGAGCTGTTACGCCAGGCGCAGTAGCATGGATATTTTGTACCCATTGAGCAAAGATAGGTTGTAATTGTATGGCAGTATCCGAAAACATATCTTGTGGACGGCCTAAAGCACTCATGGTATCATTATGAATGTACAAGCCAAAACTGTGAAAACCTAGAAATATACATACCCAGTTAAGGTGGGATATGATTGCATCGCGGTGTCTAAGGACGCGATCTAATAGATCGTTGTATCGAGTAGTTGGATCATAGTCTCTTACCATAAAAATTGCTGCATGTGCAGCAGCACCGACTATTAGAAATCCGCCAATCCACATGTGGTGTGTGAACAAGGAAAGTTGTGTACCATAGTCAGTAGCTAGGTATGGATAGGGAGGCATAGAATACATATGATGAGCTACAACAATGGTTGTAGAGCCTAGCATAGCTAGGTTAAGAGATAATTGAGCATGCCATGACGTTGTTAAGATTTCATAAAGACCCTTATGGCCTTGTCCTGTAAATGGGCCCTTGTGAGCCTCCAAAATATCTTTAAGTCCATGGCCAATACCCCAATTGGTCCTATACATATGACCTGCGATTAGGAAAAGAATAGCAATAGCTAAATGATGGTGCGCAATATCGGTCAGCCAGAGACCACCGGTTACTGGATCTAGTCCTCCGCGAAAAGTCAGAA
This sequence comes from Triticum urartu, assembly GCF_056163025.1. NCBI lineage: Eukaryota > Viridiplantae > Streptophyta > Magnoliopsida > Poales > Poaceae > Triticum > Triticum urartu. The sequence goes on along the minus strand of NW_028261126.1, from coordinate 51,432 downwards.
ATTCTGCGTATTTGGACCAATTTAAAGTGAAAAAAGGGGTTGCTCCTTCGGCAAAACTAGGATAAAGTTGAGCCAAAAGGTCCCGATTCAAGATAAATTCATGAGGAAGTGGTATCTCTTTAGGATCCACCCCAGCGTCAAGAAATTGGTTAATTGGTAAAGATACATGAATTTGGTGCCCCGCCCAAGAAAGAGACCCAAGTCCTAATAATCCCGCTAAGTGGTGATTCAACATGGATTCTACATCTTGGAACCAGGCCAATTTGGGAGCGGCTTTGTGATAATGGAACCAACCAGCAAAAAGCATTAACGCTGCAAAAATCAATGCACCAATTGCAGTACAATAGAGTTGTAATTCACTAGTTATTCCAGATGCTCGCCAAAGCTGAAAAAAACCAGAGGTTATTTGGATTCCTCGGAAACCCCCGCCTACATCACCATTCAATATTTCTTGCCCTACTATAGGCCAAACTACCTGAGCACTGGGTCCAATGTGAGTAGGATCACTTAGCCATGCTTCATAATTGGAAAAACGGGCGCCATGAAAGTACATGCCACTCAACCAAAGAAAGATAATGGAAAGTTGCCCGAAATGAGCACTAAAGACTTTTCGAGAAATCTCCTCCAAATCACCAGTATGACTATCGAAATCGTGAGCATCAGCATGTAGGTTCCAGATCCAAGTGGTAGTATCAGGGCCCTTAGCTAGTGTTCTTGAGAAATGGCCGGGTCTGGCCCATTCCTCAAAAGATGTTTTTACAGGATCCCTATCCACAACAATTTTTACTTCTGGTTCCGGCGAACGAATAATCATTAAGTCCTCCTCTTTCCGGACAAGACATACAAAGAGACCCGCCAACTGTCTTTTTAGTGAATCTTTGAAAGATATATATTTTGAAAGATAGATTTTGAAAGATAGATTTTGAAAGATAGATATTGTGATTAGTTCTTTTCTTTACTATCTACCATCCTTCTATTTTTTTTTTAGTTATTCACTGGAGCAATTATATATTGAAGTCAATCCGAGGCAAGTGTTCGGGTCTATTATGACATAAAGATTAGGTGCCTAACGGACATTGTTTATCTTGAAAAACAAATATTTCTCGACGTAAGAAAAAAATCTTTTTTATTTTTAATTTAAGAAACTAGTGTATTTTTTTTGAGGGCATAAGCTCCTATCTATATCTACTTTCCTTGAGCATAATATAGGGTTTTTTATTTGATTCTAAATTCCAAGATAACTCATTAGAATTATTAATAAGATGGTCCTAATATATTAGCAATATTTAGATTGCCCCCTCTTTTTATTCACTTTATTACTTCTATTCTAGACCCTATCCCTATGGTTTATTCTTATGAAATATCATATAAAATAGAAGGTATAAGAAATGGATATAATGAAATTCTTGATTCGATCTTACGACCTAATTTATTTGATTAATGGATCAACAACCAAACCACCCATTTTATGAAAAAGAAGGAGCATGGTCTTATTCAAATTCAAAGCGCTTCGTAATCTTCAACCAGTTCTGTGCTTCAATATAATTTCCCGGAGTAAGCGCTATAGCTTGTTTCCAATATTCAGCAGCTTGATCAAACCAAGCTTCCGCAATTTCCGAATCACCCTGTAGAATGGCCTGTTCTCCTCGGTCGGAATAGGAAGTTCCTTCCCTTAGAACCGTACTTGAGAGTTTCCTACCTCATACGGCTCAGAAATTGCTATCTGAATTTCCCCTATCTTAACTGAATTCGATTTATCAAAAATCGATCCAATTTGTTCTTGGGTTAAGCAGAAGAAATTAATTACCTAAGTTTCAAACCCTAATTTTTATCAATAATCAGTTTGATCTTTTTTCCCACCTTCAGAAGAATGAAGCATAGATAGATATAGAGCCTTCGTTCAAATTTTCTGAGAGGTAACTATCCCGGTTTCATATATGAAATCTCTATAGAATCCTTGAAAAAGACTTTTTTCCATAAGAAAGAAAAAAGAACTTACTATCTTTGGGATCTGATACTACACCGCTGCTTAATCCCTTAGTGGATCGGCTCTATTACATAAGCGGATTCCTAAATTTTGCCCCATATCATGGGATAAGTAAGCAGTTTTTTTTAGTTGTATCGACCCAGTCGCTCACTAATTGATCTTTACGGTGCTTTCTCTATCAATTTGAGAAACTTTATCCATAGAGTAGTAGTATAGGCCATACTTTCTTCGTTTTTTGATTCTCGTGAAGTGTCCTTCCTTCCTACAGCTGATAGGGAAAAATCGTTGTTTTTACGATCCCTATGTAGAAAGCCCTTTTTTTCTAGTATTTACTAGAAAATTTGATCCTCTCTTTTTTTTTTTTCTTTCTATAGTGGAGATAGTCGCACGTAATGACAGATCACGGCCATATTATTAAAAGCTTGCGGTAAGAAGGGGTTTCGTTCTAGTGCCCGGAAATAATATTCCAAAGCCTTTGTATGCTCTCCATTGCTTGTGTGTATAAGGCCTATGTTATAGAGTATATAACTTCGATCATAGGGATCGATTTCTAGTCGCGTAGCTTCATAATAATTTTGCAAAGCTTCCGCATAATTTCCTTCGGATTGAGCCAACATCCGTTACGGTCGTTCATTCTATTCAAAAAATCTCCGTTCCAAAACCGTACATGAGGTTTTCATCTCATACGGCTCCTCCCTTCTGTACATAATAGTACTAAGCGAAATAATCTATAGAATCAAAATAGAATTAGTCCCGTCTCATTATGAACCGAAAGGGGCTGGTATTTTTCCAAGAAATCTCTAGCCAACCTTCCCACAAGAGGTTTTTCTTAACACCAATGAATTCTATTAATGCTAGAGGAAAACGATAGCTCCAATAATTTCTTTGTTCTCAACGCCTCCTATTTAGAGGAATTAGCTACTTCAACGATCTTTGATGGTTATAGGGGTATCCAAAGTACAAACCTGATGGTTGTTTGTTATCCCAACCATTCTTCCCAGCCCTGATACCGATCAGGAAAGGGGTAATTTCTAACAAAGTTTTTCTCTTGTTGATTCCTATTTCTAGGTGTAGTGCTTTTCTCCCCTATGCTGCCTACGGATACTAATAGAGTAGGATTGGCCTGTAATCCATACCATACCATATCCTGTAGGTGTAACCTTTCGCTCAATACTCAAATCTACAATTGAAGTATCTGAAGCCGCATCAATCGAGGATACACGACGGAAGGAATTGTTAGTTCGCCTCACCTTCCCGAAGCGTGGGTTTGTTTGCTTTACAAATTTGGTTCTCTCTATGCCAACCCCCCTCTCTTTTTCGTAAGACTGAGGTATAGGTAGGGCTAAAAAAAAGCAAAAAAAAGAGTCAAATCGCACCATCTCTATAATAAGTAAATGCCTTTTTTTCTCCTGAGGTTGTCGGAATTATTCGCAATAAAATATTGGCTACAATTGAGGAGGTCTTATCAATGAAATTTCCATTTCCACGGGATCTAGGCATAATTCCCAACCCATTCTATATAGAATTGTTTTCATTCCTTCACAAAATAACATAAAAACAAACACATTCGATTCTTATAATTATAAATAGATTGATCCATATGCTCTACTCTAAATCCATATGCTTTAAATGGATAAGAGAGATATGGATTTTCCGCTCAGCTCAAATTGTATCCTTTTCCTTCTGCTTGGACACGAAGAGATATGAAATATTTGACTAAGACTGGATTTCATTCCACTTTCCTATTTCTGAACAACAACTTATGTTATCAACTATTTCGTGTTTTCAAAGTTATTAATTGTCTCATACCCTATTTTTGATTTCGATAGTATGGTGTAGCGTATCTTATGCAAACGGAATTCTAAGGTTTCTTTATTTTATTATGCAATAAGAAGAATTCTTCCATTTTCTTTTTCTTTAGTTGCGGGAAAACCCAAATTAAAACTTTTATTTTATAGCGAGCGCAATTTCTAGTAAAAAATCCTGTATCCTTCCACTTAGATCAAAAGGAATTTTTCCAATAGAACTATGGAACCCCCGAGTGGTTGCGGTTGTACCTGTACTGCAGGAATAAGAAAACTCGCTATTCACTCAGTTTATTTTCCATAATAAGTTATGTAGGAGAGATGGCCGAGCGGTTCAAGGCGTAGCATTGGAACTGCTATGTAGACTTTTGTTTACCGAGGGTTCGAATCCCTCTCTTTCCGTTTTTCTTAATTCATCAACGTTAAGGATCACAATGTATCAAATCAAATAACAATTTTTTCCAGCAATAATATAATATCTTATATTATCTTATTTTGATTTAATAGAAATTAGAAATTCTCTATAGCAAATTACTGTGGTATGTAAAATACACATAGAGGAAAAAAGAAAAAAGGATCCTAATCCTAGGGTTAATCAATTTTAGCTAGTTGATGGGAAAATACAAATTAATGGTAATGGTCTTAGGGCGATTTAGTTCGGGGAAAGGGGAAGGGGAAGAAAATTCTATGAACCTTTCCTTTTTTCGTTAAGTTCAAGTCTGACGAGAGTAATATTCTACAACTAACAACTCATTTATTTTGAGACCGACCCACTTCCTATCTAGGATTTTATTTACTAGTCCTTTATATTCCAACGTGTCAATCGCCAAATGCTTTGGCAATTTCCCCGGGTCCGATGAAGCAATATAATTTTGAACCAGACCTTTTGATCTTTGGTTATCTTTCGTAGTAATAATATCTCGGGGTTTGCAACGAAAACTTGGTATATTGACTATACGACCATTAACTAAAATATGTCTATGGTTGACTAATTGGCGGGCCCCAGGAATGGTTGAAGCCATACCCAATCGAAAAAGGATATTATCCAAACGCATTTCAAGTAATTGTAGTAAAACCTGGCCTGTTGACCTTTTTGCTTTTCCAGCGATATGTACATATCTAAGTAATTGTCGTTCTGTCAGACCATAATGAAAACGCAATTTCTGTTTTTCTTGAAGACGAATACGATATTGCTCCTTTTTCCCAGAATTGAATTTTTTTTTAAGATTACTTCCGGATTTAGGTGTTTTTCTAGTGAGTCCTGGTAAAGCTCCCAGACGGCGTATTTTTTTTAAACGAGGTCCTCGATAACGGGACATGAAGACTCCTTTTTTTATTTTATTGAAATTTCATTTTACACAATTAATTTCATTGTATTTACATTACAGAATACATCGAAATTAAAACTGAATTAAACTACAGGATAAACAGAGTAAAATCAACTAAAGTACCCCAAAAAATGGAATTTCATCAAAATCTTTTTTTTTTGTATATATATTATTTATTTTATTGTTTTGTATCTAGCAAAATTGTAAGGTAAAAAACATAAAAGATCCTGGATTCTCCATTTAATTCGGAAAAAAAGAGATTCTTGTTCGTAGAACATCGATAGAGAAAAAAAAGCCGACTATCGGATTTGAACCGATGACCCTCGCATTACAAATGCGATGCTCTAACCTCTGAGCTAAGTGGGCTTACATAACGGAAATAGTGTAACAAATAGAAATAGGTATAGTATAGGAAATCCGTAAAATCTCAGATATTAGTTATTAATCTTAGCTATTAACTAGTTCTAAATTTGAAGTTATACTTATAAAAATAAAAAAATACTAAAACTTCTTAAAGATAAAGTTAGCTTGATATGCTTAACTATAGGATATTAAAAAATAAAATTATAGAATTTATTGGTATTTTCATTCGATCATTATAGACTTTATTATTTGTTAATAATTTGAGGATTAATATTTCACTAAGGGGAACATAGAGTCAGAGTAAATAAAATTGCTAATTCTGATTAGAAAAAAAGAATAAATATCAAGCGTTATAGTATAATTTTGAATACTATAAAAAAGTAAGACGGGAGGTGGGGGAGATAAAAACTTTTGGATATATTGATTCGGATTGAATTGCAAATACATCAAGGATAGAATCAATTCAATTCTGAATTGCAATAAGCAAGCGAGGTCTCTCAAATAGAGTCGAACTGAACTGCTAGACTACGTTGAGTGATGAACTCAATGATTCAAAAAAAAAACTAAGAGATGGATGAAATTACACAAGGAATCCTGGTCTCAAAGAAGAGGGAAATGGGGATATGGCGAAATCGGTAGACGCTACGGACTTGATTGTATTGAGCCTTGGTATGGAAACCTGCTAAGTGGTAACTTCCAAATTCAGAGAAACCCTGGAATTAAAAAAGGGCAATCCTGAGCCAAATCCGTGTTTTGAGAAAACAAGGGGTTCTCGAACTAGAATACAAAGGAAAAGGATAGGTGCAGAGACTCAATGGAAGCTGTTCTAACGAATCGAGTTAATTACGTTGTGTTGTTAGTGGAATTCCTTCTAGTTCTAAATTAGAGAAAGAGGGGTTTTATACCTTATACATTTAATAAACACGTATAGATACTGACATAGCAAACGATTAATCACAGAACTCATATTATATTCTAATTATAATATAGGTTCTTTATCTTTTTTAAAAATGAAATTAGAAATGATAATGATTATGAAATAAAAAACTCATATCATAATTTTTTTTTTTCATTATTGTGAATCCACTCCAATCGAATATTGAATAATCAAATTCTTCAATTAAAATTCAAAGTTTTCGAGATCTTTAAAAAAGTGGATTAATCGGACGAGGACAAAGAGAGAGTCCCATTCTACATGTCAATACTGACAACAATGAAATTTCTAGTAAAAGGAAAATCCGTCGACTTTATAAGTTGTGAGGGTTCAAGTCCCTCTATCCCCAAATCCTCTTTTATTCCCTAACTATACTATATTATTATTATTTATCCTCTTTTTTTTTTTCTTTTTATCAATGCACTTTTTTTTCTTTTTATCAATGCAATGGGTTTAAGATTCATTAGCTTTCTCATTCTACTCTTTCACAAAGGAATGCGAAGAGAACTCAATGGATCTTATCCTATTCATTGAATAGATTTCTTTTTTATTAGAGTATCGGCAAGAAATCTTGGTTATTCACTCTATTTTTAAGTTTTATTTAAGTAAACCATGCACAATGCATAGGACTACCCCCCCCATTTTCAAATTTAAAATTTGAAATACTTTAATTAATTTTTAGTCCTTTTAATTGACATAGATACAAATACTCTACTAGGATGATGCACAAGAAAAGGTCAGGATAGCTCAGTTGGTAGAGCAGAGGACTGAAAATCCTCGTGTCACCAGTTCAAATCTGGTTCCTGGCAGAGAAAAAAAAAAAAAAGATCCACCGAATAGGTATTGATCCAAATACCTCGAGATGGATTGTGATACATATTCATTAATAATATTTATTCATCTAAGTGGATAAATCTATAATATAAATATAGAGGCACTTCTTTTTCTTTTTAAAGAAGTTTTAAAATATATCTTTTCTTTATGATAAAGAAGGGGGTGAGATTCCCCTTTATTTTTTTGCGTTTCTTAATTTTGTATTCCGCTATTCCGACGAATATTTTTTTAGTCTTGCTTATCTTTATCTTATCTTATTTTCCTAGTTGTGCTAAGTAATGTGCGCGGTACAAAGTTCCTGGTAGAGAACTTCTTTGAGTCATCCTATTTTTCTGTTCATATGAAGGAAATTAATATGCGATTTTCAAAATAGGGGAATCCAAATGAAACCCTTTTTTTGCTCAGTCTATCTGGAATGCTTTTGTATAATTAGGAATTAATTATAAATAGGTATTCCGTTTCATCTAGGAAAAGAACCTAAAAATATTCCTTGACTTGAATAAAATCTGGAGTTGTGTTGTATAAGTGAGCATGAATTTCTTATCATTCAATGAGCATCTTGTATTTCATAAAAATTGGGGGTTATATAATCCTTACGTAAGGGCCAGCCTATCCAACTTTCAGGCATTAGGATACGTTTAAGGCGCGGATGATTATCATAAGAGATTCCCACCATATCATAAGATTCGCGTTCTTGAAAATCGGCACTTCTCCAAATCCAGAAGACAGACGGAATTCTAGGATTATCCTTTTGGGCAAAGACTTTTATGCAGACTTCTTCTGGATTATCTATACCATATTGTATTCTCGTAAGATGATACACGCTAGCTAAAGATCCACCGGGTGCTACATCATAAGCACATTGGGAGCGTAAATAATTGTAACCATATACATATAAAATGACAGCAATGGAATCCCAATCCCCTGCTTTTATTTGTAAAGTCTCTATTCCTCGGTGATCAAAGCCCAAAGATCTATGAACCACCTCATGTTTGACTAGCCAATTAGATAACCAACCCTGCTGCATTGTCTTCATCTCTCCCTCTTTGTATAAATATTTCACATTTCGGATGCAAGTTTGAAAGATTGCCCTGCTTTTTATTTTTCTACACAAAAGAGCCCCTCTCCTAATTCACTAATTTGTAGGAAGGTACTGAACTTTTGGATTTGAAAAAAGTTTCAGAAGATATATCTAATGTAGATGGTGATTGATAGAGCAATTCTTGCTCATAAGTTCCTGTATGAGTACTGCGCCTAACATAAAGCTTGTGACTGGTAGTAAAACATCTATTTTTATTTTGAGATAGAGTTTGATCCTCAACTATTTCTCGCGATATCTTCTTACGAAGTTTTGTTAGGGCATCTATAACTGCCTCCGGTTTAGGTGGGCAGCCCGGCAAGTAGACATCCACAGGAATTAACTTATCAACTCCCCGAACAGTACTATAGGAATCCGTACTGAACATTCCCCCTGTAATAGTACAGGCTCCCATAGCAATGACGTATTTTGGTTCAGGCATTTGCTCGTATAATCTCACTAAAGAGGGAGCCATTTTCATTGTTACCGTACCGGCTGTTAAAATTAGGTCTGCTTGCCTAGGACTTGATCTTGGTACCAATCCATAACGATCAAAGTCGAATCGTGAGCCTATTAATGAAGCAAATTCAATGAAACAACAACTGGTACCGTATAGAAGGGGCCATAAACTGGAGAGTCTTGACCAATTCGAAAGATCATTTGGTGTAGTTGAAATAACAGAATTGGAACTTGTTTGGTCAAGTAAGGGAAACTCAATCAAATTCATAACTGTCTCAATAGAATCTTTTCCTTCTTTTTTTTTGTCTAAATATTCAGTTAAGACCATTCCAAGGCTCCTTTTCGCCATGCATAAACTAAACCAACAACTAAGATAAGCACGAAAATCAAAGCTTCGATAAAAACGGATACACCCAATACGTCGAAACTCATTGCCCAAGGGTATAGAAAGACGGTTTCCACATCAAAAACAACAAAAACGAGCGCAAACATATAATAGCGTATTCGGAATTGTACCCAAGCCCCTCCCATGGGTTCTATACCCGATTCATAACTAGAAAGCTTCTCTGGTCCTTCACTAACCGGGGCTAAAAGTCCTGAAATCGAAAATGCCAAAATAGGAATAAGGCTTGCTATTATTAGAAATGTCCAAAAAATATCATATTCGTGAAGCAGAAACATAATGTACTCCCATTAATGTGGAATAGGCGGAACTTAAATTAGTCAATTCAATTCAGCATTGTCAATTTATCCAGAACTTCTCTCTTTTCCTCGGTGAAACAAGAATCTTTTTTGTTCAAACAAAAGCGCTTAGTTTAAGTTTAGCCTTTGTTTCCTCTGTGCTGCATCTTCTTTAAAGATTCATCCAATGGAATCCCAACTCCCTTTCTTTTGGATTTCCATTCTATTTAGATATGGTGTATGTAGATCTAATTCTTATATAAAGAAAACTTTCTCGTTTCACTTTGTCTCGCTTTCTCTAGAATCTCTAGAAAAAAGAATAGCTCTATCCTTTATTTAATATTTAATAATAAAATAATAAGAGACTATTAAATAAAAATGAGAATACTACTAAATTAGAACCTAATTAAGATAGTAGGACTAATCTATGCAGTATAATTAATGAGAAGTAATACTATAAAATAAAAATAAAGAACTCTATTTCAGAACTATGAGACAGAATATTCTGTTTTCTTATTTACTCTTTACTTTATTTTTTCTATTTAAAGTTGATCAATTTACATAATGTATCTATAAACAAAGTAATAAATATACTTAAAACAAAGTAGGAATTCGCAAAATGGATAAAATCATTGCAGTTATTATAGGGAAGTCTAGAGATATCCTATTTGAAGGAGGACGGGATTCAAATCAGGGAAAGGATCCTTTCTTCTATTGATTTGATAGAAATTCGTTTTTCTTTTCCTGTCTGTATGATTTTGATTTTCGATGAATGAGCCTTTGGTAATGCTTTTATCTCTATTCTATGTCGCAGGCGCCTATCCAGTCTATAAACAAATACTAATGAGAAAATGAAAACTATACTAAACTAAAGAAAACATAGGATAGAGATCCTAAAATCTAAAAAAGGGCATATTAGGGCTATACGGATTCGAACCGTAGACCTTCTCGGTAAAACAGATCAAACGGATTATTATCGAAATGATTTGAACTGTTTCAAAGACCCAACATGCATTTTTTTGCATTGGGCTCTTTCATAAACTGATTTAAAGATCAGTTAGTCCACCATAGTTTTTCTTTACGGAAAGATAATGAGATGGCTCCCTGTGCTCTGATTGATTTTTTGTATTATGATCTATCTAGGAGCAATACCAAAGTGTTTCAAAGGAGGATTACCTTGACTTAGGTCTGCCTCCGGTCTAAATTAAATCAACCTAAGTGAAATGGAGTCTCTATCGTTCCACTGCAAGAGTTAACTATGAGACTTCATACACCTTAAAGTTCATAGAACGAAAAGAAGTTTTTTGGAGGCCCTTATCCTCATTACGCCTAGCATTTAGTGGGCTGGATATTTACCTTATCAACTAGCAAATCCATAAGGGTTCTATTTGATTAGGCACCTGAATTGGCACCTGAATCGGACTGAACCGACTGTTTGTCAGGCTACTGTTCTCCTATTCTCTCGAATCTATGAAGTAAGACATTGATTTTGCAATAAGATCGATTATGTTCATTGCATAATAAGCTCCTTTGAAAAGCATTGGCGCACGTGTAAACGAGTTGCTCTACCGAACTGAGCTATAGCCCTTATCAGAGATATCTTAACATATAGATAATTTCTTGTCAAGATGAATATTTTCTAATGCCAGAGGATACCCCTTTGATCTGTATCTGTTTAGTATTTAGTTTAGTATTTAGTATATAACAGACCAATAACAGAGCGGTATTGCTTAGAAAAGGGATTCAATATATAATCGATCGAAGTAATGGGTCTTCCTTTGTGGTGATAAATTGCCTACTTAACTCAGTGGTTAGAGTATTGCTTTCATACGGCGGGAGTCATTGGTTCAAATCCAATAGTAGGTAAGTAGGTAGAAAAATTACTAGATAGCATTGGACTTACTTCGCTTCGCTATCTAATAACTTTTTCTACCCCTCTTCCCTTTTTCTTTGTATCAACTATAAACCACTGGATTGTCTTCAATTGGATGGGGGAATCCAATTGACAGCCTCGATTCGTATCCTAGCTCGTCTGAGAGCGAGCTTCGCTTCAACCAAATCTTTCGTACCCTCAGCTTTACTCAAGTTAGCTTCGGCTATTTCAAGTGCCTTTTGAGCTTCTTCCGGATCAATATCACTACCCAGTTCCGCATCATTTCCTAAAATGATGATCTCATTATTAACTATTCTCGCAAAACCGCTCCACAGAATCGCTGTTAACCATTGGTCGTTGAGGAGGCGTATTCTCAAAGGACCCATATCTACTGCTGTGTTAATGGGGGCGTGGTTTGGTAATACGCCAATTTGGCCACTATTAGTGGATAAAATGATTTCTTTCACTTCACAATCCCAAATAATTCGCTTAGGAGTCAGTACATAAAGATTTAATTTCATTTCTTCGATTTGTTCTCCTCTTCTAAGGTTATAGCTTTCGTGCTAGCTTCATCGATGTTACCCACCAAATAAAAAGCCTGTTCAGGTAGGCCGTCTAATTCTCCGGAAAGGATTAGTTGAAATCCCCTAATAGTTTCCGCAAGAGCAACATACTTTCCTGGAGAACCAGTAAAAACTTCTGCCACAAAGAACGGTTGTGATAAGAAACGCTCAATTTTTCTTGCTCTTGCTACAGTTAAACGATCCTCTTCCGATAATTCATCCAAGCCAAGAATTGCGATAATGTCCTGAAGTTCTTTGTAACGTTGTAAAGTTTCCTTAACTCTTTGCGCAGTTTCATAATGTTCGTTGCCAACGATCCGAGGCTGTAACATAGTCGAGGTTGAATCTAAAGGATCTACTGCTGGATAAATACCCTTGGAAGCTAATCCTCTGGAAAGTACGGTAGTAGCATCCAAATGTGCAAATGTTGTGGCAGGGGCAGGGTCGGTCAAATCGTCTGCAGGTACATAAACTGCTTGAATCGAAGTTATAGATCCCTTTTTAGTAGAAGCAATTCTTTCTTGCAAAGAACCCATTTCTGTACTAAGAGTAGGTTGATAACCCACTGCGGAGGGCATTCTCCCTAATAAAGCGGATACCTCTGATCCTGCTTGAACAAAACGAAAGATATTATCGATAAATAAAAGCACGTCTTGCTTATTAACATCTCGGAAATATTCCGCCATAGTTAGGGCAGTTAAACCAACTCTCATACGAGCTCCCGGTGGTTCATTCATTTGGCCATAGACTAGAGCTACCTTTGATTCCTCAATATTTTTTTCATTAATTACTCCGGATTCCTTCATTTCCATATAAAGATCATTTCCTTCACGAGTCCGTTCCCCTACTCCACCGAATACGGATACGCCCCCATGAGCTTTAGCAATGTTATTGATTAATTCCATGATCAGTACTGTTTTACCTACTCCAGCCCCCCCAAATAGTCCTATTTTTCCTCCACGTCGATAAGGAGCTAAAAGATCGACGACCTTAATACCTGTTTCAAAGATGGATAATTTCGTATCTAACTCGATAAAGGCAGGCGCAGATCTATGAATAGGGAACGTTGCACTACTATCTACAGGACCCAAATTGTCAACAGGCTCCCCAAGAACGTTGAAAATTCGTCCGAGAGTAGCTCCACCGACCGGAACACTGAGAGGAGCTCCCGTGTCAATCACTTCCATTCCTCTCATCAACCCGTCCGTAGCACTCATAGCTACAGCTCTAACTCGATTATTTCCTAATAATTGTTGTACCTCACAAGTCACATTAATTTGCTTATCGGCAGTGTCTCTACTCTGGACTACCAAAGCGTTATAAATATAAGGTAACTTGCCTGGGGGAAAAGTGACATCCAGCACGGGTCCAATAATTTGATCGATACGACCTGTACTTTTTTCTTCAATTGTGGAAACCCCGGGAGGAGAAGTAGTAGGATTGGTTCTCATAATTATCACATAATTAAAAAAAAGGAATTTGTCGAAATTTTTCTTTTTTTATTGTTGAATAATGCCAAATCAAATCAAAAAAAATCCAAAAGTAAAAAGGAAATGAATTAGTTAATTCAATAAGAGAGAAAAGGGGACCAGGACTTGATTTCGTTGCCCAAGCGAATCCCATTCAATCGTTTACTCATGGAATGAGTCCATTGGAAAGTTCAATCAATCTTTTTTTTCATATACATTTTGCCTTTTGTGGAGGATCTGTGCCTACTCTACTTTCCTATCTAGGACTTCGATATACAAAATATATACTACTGTGAAGCATAGATTGCTGTCAACAAAGAATTTTATTAGTATTTAGTTAGGTATTTGCATTCAAAATAAGAAAAGAGAACTATTAAGAACTTGTAAAATAAGGATTAGGAATTAATTTGGGTTGCGCTATATCTATCAAAGAGTATACAATAATTATGGATTTGGTAAATCAAATCCATGGTTTAATAACGAACCGTGTTAACTTACCATAACAACAACTCAATTCCTATCGAATTCCTATATTGGAATTCCTATAGGATAGAACATACACAGGGTGTACGCATTATATATGAATGAAACATATTCATTAACCTAAGCATGCCCTCAATTTTCTTTAATGAGTTGATATTATATTAATTGAATATCCTTTTTGTTTTACGAGATTTTTGCTAAAGTTTCATTTACGCCTAATTAACATCGAGTAGACCCTGTTATTGTGAGAATTCTTAATTCAAGAGTTATAGGGAGGGACTTATGTCACCACAAACAGAAACTAAAGCAGGTGTTGGATTTCAAGCTGGTGTTAAAGATTATAAATTGACTTACTACACCCCAGAGTATGAAACTAAGGATACTGATATCTTGGCAGCATTCCGAGTAAGTCCTCAGCCTGGGGTTCCGCCCGAAGAAGCAGGGGCTGCAGTAGCTGCCGAATCTTCTACTGGTACATGGACAACTGTTTGGACTGATGGACTTACCAGTCTTGATCGTTACAAAGGACGATGCTATCACATCGAGCCTGTTGCTGGGGAAGACAACCAATGGATCTGTTATGTAGCTTATCCATTAGACCTATTTGAAGAGGGTTCCGTTACTAACATGTTTACTTCCATTGTAGGTAACGTATTTGGTTTCAAAGCCCTACGTGCTCTACGTTTGGAGGATCTACGAATTCCCCCTACTTATTCAAAAACTTTCCAAGGCCCGCCTCATGGTATCCAAGTTGAAAGAGATAAGTTGAACAAGTACGGTCGTCCTTTATTGGGATGTACTATTAAACCAAAATTGGGATTATCCGCAAAAAATTATGGTAGAGCGTGTTATGAGTGTCTACGTGGTGGACTTGATTTTACCAAAGATGATGAAAACGTAAACTCACAACCATTTATGCGCTGGAGAGACCGTTTTGTCTTTTGTGCCGAAGCTATTTATAAATCACAGGCCGAAACCGGTGAAATCAAGGGGCATTACTTGAATGCGACTGCGGGTACATGTGAAGAAATGATTAAGAGAGCTGTATTTGCAAGAGAATTAGGGGTTCCTATTGTAATGCATGACTACTTAACTGGGGGATTCACCGCAAATACTACTTTGGCTCATTATTGCCGCGACAATGGCCTACTTCTTCACATTCACCGTGCAATGCATGCAGTTATTGATAGACAGAAAAATCATGGTATGCATTTCCGTGTATTAGCTAAAGCATTGCGTATGTCTGGGGGAGATCATATCCACTCCGGTACAGTAGTAGGTAAGTTAGAAGGGGAACGCGAAATGACTTTAGGTTTTGTTGATTTATTGCGCGATGATTTTATTGAAAAAGATCGTGCTCGCGGTATCTTTTTCACTCAGGACTGGGTATCCATGCCAGGTGTTATACCGGTAGCTTCAGGTGGTATTCATGTTTGGCATATGCCAGCTCTGACCGAAATCTTTGGGGACGATTCTGTATTACAATTTGGTGGAGGAACTTTAGGACATCCTTGGGGAAATGCACCTGGTGCAGCAGCTAATCGAGTGGCTTTAGAAGCCTGTGTACAAGCTCGTAACGAAGGGCGCGATCTTGCTCGCGAAGGTAATGAAATTATCCGAGCAGCTTGCAAATGGAGTCCTGAACTAGCCGCAGCTTGTGAAGTATGGAAGGCGATCAAATTCGAGTTCGAGCCGGTAGATACTATTGATTAACTAGATAAAACTAAAGATAAAGAAGGTATAAATAAAAAAGAAACGAAATAAAAAGAGAAAAAAATCAGTTATGAAATGCAGTAATTCTTCTTTATTCTTCTAATTGATTGCAATTAAACTCGGCTCAATCTTTTTTAGAAAAAAAAGATTGAGCCGAATAAAAATAGATCATGATATGATCATGAGACTTGACAAATTGAGATTCGTCTATTCTATATATCTAGAATATATATATTAAGGTATAATACAATAAAGAAATACAAATAAAATAATAAAATAATAAAATATAGTATTATCATATGATAATGATAATGGAATCAAATACGCAGTATTTACAGAAAAAAGTCTTCGTTTATTGGGAAAGAATCAATATACTTTTAATGTCGAATCGGGATTCACTAAGACAGAAATAAAGCATTGGGTCGAACTCTTCTTTGGTGTTAAGGTGGTAGCTGTGAATAGCCATCGACTACCTGGAAAAGGTAGAAGAATAGGACCTATTCTGGGCCATACAATGCATTACAGACGTATGATCATTACCCTTCAACCGGGTTATTCTATTCCACTTCTAGATAGAGAAAAAAACTAAAGGAGAATGAATGAAAAAAGACATAGTTTGGAAGTTAGACCTTTTTATAGGACTCTCTTTCAATTTCAAAAAAGAGGACGTTTGAAACTTTTAACAGGCGTAATCGTGAGTCAACAAGTGACTCGAACTGTGTGTAAAAAAAGAAGCATTTTTTTTTTTTCAAAATGCTAGAACTAGATAAGGAAGTTTTCTATAACCTTGAGAAAAAGGATAAAAAGGTAGTTTTTTTTTAGTTTATGACTCCGATCAAGAGCGAGAAATCCTTGATTTGGGATTGGACATAGAACCTGGACCCATCGTAGAGACGTTTAGTTCAAAAGAAAGGATCGTATCCTGATGGTAAGAATTATACTTTCGTGGAAATACAGCGCTATAGACTTCAATGCGGTAAGTAGACGTTTTGTTTCTAATTTTTCTGGACCAAACCTCCGCTCCGACCCAACGATACAATGAATTTTTTCTGTTCATATTCATAAATAAAAAAGATTCGGAATCGCAATGCTACTATATGCGTCCAGAGGAGTATTTGGAATAATATTCTTCTATAATCCATTATTGCGGGGGGTCTTACTAACAGGGCTTCGCTGCACGGGACAGGTCTTCGTCGAAAAGCTAACTCCACCCGGCATTTTCATACCCTTTCTTTGGGTGGTATATCGCCTTTTAAAGTCTAAGAGGGTAGTAGGGGATCTATAGTAGGTAAGATAATTTGCCCTTTGATTTTGATTGAATATACTATTTTTCCGCCTTTACCACGCATTATTGTATGCGCTTCTAGAGAAGTATGTATGCAGGAAGTAAATTCTAACCGCTTTCTTTTGAATCCAATTTCAAATTAGATTAGAAAGATAGAAAGGCCATGAGGATGGGAAAATCAAAATAAAATCTTTTTAATTAGTTCTCCTTTTTTGGAATTTTCTTATTATCCTTTCATTTTTTTTACAGAATATTTTTCAAACTAAAAATAAAAAATACAATACAATAGTCAATATTCCTTATAATAGATATACTTAATTATATCATAAGAATCTTAAGATATTTTTCGACTAGATAGAAATAGTAAATTTGAATTGAGACACCTATTCCATGACGGATTTAAACTTACCTTCTATTTTCGTGCCTTTAGTAGGCTTAGTATTTCCGGCAATTGCAATGACTTCTTTATTTCTTTATGTGCAAAAAAATAAGATTGTCTAGTATTTTTTAGTGTAAGTAATATAATATGGTAGGGTATGTGGCTTTTTCTACACACACTTTCTACACACAAATGAAAAACGGTTATGGATGCGGATATAGGCTACGAGCATAAATGCATGAATATGCAGAGCCAGGTATAGCGAGTTTTATTTTATTTATTTTAATTGAATCAACGAATATTTTTTGAATAGAAAGTCAATGTATCTAACCTATTATTTCACAGGAGTACTAGTTGCTGAAGGCGATTTCAGAATCAAAAAAAGTAAAGTCAAAATTATTTAGCTTATTCTCTCAATTTCAATCGACCGCTGCTGGATTTAGTATATCTAATATGAATTGGCGATCAGAACACATATGGGTAGAACTTCTAAAAGGTTCTCGAAAAAGGGGTAATTTTTTCTGGGCCTGTATTCTTTTTCTAGGTTCACTAGGATTCTTATCGGTTGGGATTTCCAGTTATCTTGGTAAGAATATTATATCTATACTTCCATCTCAAGAAATTCTTTTTTTTCCGCAGGGGGTCGTGATGTCTTTCTACGGAATCGCAGGCCTATTCATTAGCTCCTACTTGTGGTGTACTATTTTGTGGAATGTAGGTAGTGGTTATGACCGATTCGATAGAAAAGAGGGAATAGTGTGCATTTTTCGTTGGGGATTCCCTGGAATAAAACGTCGCGTCTTCCTTCGATTCCTTATGCGGGATATCCAATCAATTAGAATTCAGGTTAAAGAGGGTCTTTATCCTCGTCGTATTCTTTATATGGAAATCCGGGGCCAGGGGATCATTCCCTTGACTCGTACTGATGATAAATTTTTTACTCCACGAGAAATTGAACAAAAAGCTGCCGAATTGGCCTATTTCTTGCGCGTACCAATTGAAGTATTTTGAGGTATCTTTTTTGAACTGAGTTGAATGAAGAAAAGAAGAATTGGAAGAAGAAAAGTTTTCTCAACACAGGGAGGAAGTCCCTTCTAAATTGGATTTGTTATTGTAAGGGGATTTTTAAGTATTTATCTAAAGGAAGGAACAAACGAGGATAAGAGAAATTTGCTTTTAATTTTTTTTTATCCAAGTTAGATATATCGCATACTATTCTTCCTTTTTCATCCGAAAGGGCTTTTTTTTTATTCTATTTCACTATTTCATTCCATCTAGATCTAAGAAAGAACCCAATGCACTGAAATTCCACTAATAACTAATATACAAAAAAGAAGAATAGATACAGGGTATCAAACCTATAGAGTTTTTGCTTCAAAGAAATAGAAATATCATGAAATAGAAATATCATCATATAGAGTCAGGGAATGGAATAGAGTCAGCGAATGAAGCATATTCATTAACAACTCCATTTACAGATCAAAAATGAAAAAAAAGAAAGCATTGCCTTCTTTACTATATCTTGTATTTATCGTACTTTTGCCTTGGGGGGTCTCTTCCTCATTTAACAAATGTCTGGAACTTTGGATTAAGAATTGGTGGAATACCAGGCAATCCGAAACTCTCTTAACTGATATTCAAGAGAAAAGGATTCTAGAAAGATTCATAGAATTAGAAGAACTTTCTCTCTTGGACGAGATGATAAAAGGGAAACTAAAGACACATGTACAAAAACCTCCTACAGGAATACACAAGGAAATAATACAATGGGTCAAAATAAATAATGAGGATCATCTCCATACCATTTTGCATTTCTCGACAAATATAATCTGTTTGGCTATTCTAAGTGGTTCTTTTTTTCTGGGTAAAGAGGAACTTGTCATTTTGAATTCTTGGGTTCAGGAATTCTTCTATAATTTAAATGACTCAATAAAAGCTTTTTTTATTCTTTTAGTTACTGATTTTTTTGTTGGATTTCACTCCACCCGTGGTTGGGAACTAGTAATTCGTTGGGTCTACAACGATTTTGGATGGGCTCCTAACGAGCTTATTTTCACTATTTTTGTTTGTAGTTTTCCAGTAATTCTAGATACATGTTTGAAATTTTGGGTCTTTTTTTGTTTAAATCGTCTATCTCCTTCGCTTGTAGTCATTTATCATTCAATTAGTGAAGCATAAATTCATTTGATCTCCCGATATTAATATTAATCAAATTAGCAAGCATCTTTTTTTAGAAAGAAAGCCCTTTTCCATTTTAGCAAAATTCTTTCTATTTATACCTACTTTAAGGTATTCATCATTGCAGTACAACTGTTGCAGTAGAATGACAACAGATTCGTGTATAGGGAACTAGATTAGCTTAGCTACCTATCTAATTTATTGTAGAAATTCTGGGATCTGCGATTGGACATGGAAAATAGAAATACTTTTTCTTGGGTAAAGGAACAGATAACTCGATCGATTTCTGTATCGATCATGATATACGTAATAACTCGGACATCTATTTCAAATGCATATCCCATTTTTGCGCAGCAGGGTTATGAAAACCCACGAGAAGCAACTGGACGAATTGTATGTGCCAATTGCCATTTAGCTAGCAAGCCCGTCGATATTGAAGTTCCCCAAGCTGTGCTTCCCGATACTGTATTTGAAGCAGTTCTTCGAATTCCTTATGATATGCAATTGAAACAAGTTCTTGCTAATGGAAAAAAGGGAGGGTTGAATGTAGGTGCTGTTCTTATTTTGCCCGAGGGATTCGAATTAGCGCCGCCCGATCGTATTTCCCCTGAGTTAAAAGAAAAGATAGGAAATCTTGCTTTTCAGAGTTATCGTCCCGATAAAAAAAACATTCTTGTGATAGGCCCTGTTCCCGGTAAGAAATATAGTGAAATTGTCTTTCCCATTCTTTCCCCTGATCCTGCTACGAAGAAAGATGCTCATTTCTTAAAATATCCCATATATGTAGGGGGAAACCGAGGAAGAGGACAGATCTATCCTGATGGTAGCAAGAGTAACAATACAGTCTATAATGCTACGTCAACAGGTATAGTAAGAAAAATACTACGTAAAGAAAAGGGGGGGTATGAAATATCCATAGTTGATGCATCAGATGGACGCCAAGTGATTGATATTATACCTCCCGGACCAGAACTTCTTGTTTCAGAGGGGGAATCCATCAAGCTTGATCAACCATTAACAAGCAATCCTAATGTGGGAGGTTTTGGTCAGGGGGACGCAGAAATCGTGCTTCAGGATCCATTACGTGTCCAAGGCCTTTTGTTCTTCTTCGCATCCGTTATTTTGGCACAAGTTTTTTTGGTTCTCAAAAAGAAACAGTTTGAAAAGGTTCAATTGTACGAAATGAATTTCTAGGTCCCGGGATTTCTTACCATCAAGTTGGTAAAAAGCCTCGATTTATTGGCAATTGCTAGAATTATCTATGATCTATTTTGGAAATCCTTTTTTTGTTTAGACTGCTTTTTGTTTATGAGATGTCTGGAATTCCTTATTTATATCCCATGCAAAAGAAGAGAATCCAAGGCAAAGGCGAGAACAATCAAATTAAAATTTCTTCTTTTTCGGAGGGATTGCAGGTCTTCTTAATCGTCTATTCGGCACAAGAAAAAGCCTTTTTCTTGTGCCGATTCTTCTTGTATCAAAATAAGAATCCTTTTTCTTCCTAATTCGTCAAAGATTACTATTTCTTCTTTATTCGGGTCTGTCTCTTGGACCTCTTTTTCTTTTGCTTAGGTTTAGCCGAGGTAGTGGACAAACAGAGGGGAAGAAAATATGGCGGGGGAAAAATTTCTTGTGATTGTGAGCAAATTGCTTGGCTTGTTTAATTAAGTTCAACTTCAAATTTACAGAAATTTTGCAAAAAAAAAGTAAACTCTTCCATTGAAGGTTTTTTTATTTTTAGGCTAGTTGAATAGTTTTGATTAAGGTTTTATTAGTTTATTACTCGAAACTAAATCAAGGATTTTCAGGATACTTCCTTCGTGGAATAAGATATTGGATCCTCGAGTGATCTCTTTTTCTTGTTGCTTCATAAGAGTGAATCGAATAGATTCAATTCGCGTTATAAGAGTAAAATAAAAATTCCGCGGGTCCTTTCCGCTCTAATCAGATAAAGGGGGGTAAGGACCCGCTAAGCTCCTACTTTTTCATGTTTACAATCTGGTCCCTCCGATTACTATAGAGATGAACCCAATCCAGAATATGAACCATAAAAGAAAACACCTACTAAACCAATCACAGCAATACCAGCTACAGTACCTATCAGCCAAAGAGGAATTCTTCCAGTAGTATCGGCCATTTCCCCTACTTTCCTCCACATTTTATCAATTGGTCATGCTAGAGACAAAAACAGTCATGGGTAGTTATAAGGATGGTATCCTTCCAAATGGGATAAGAGAATTCTTATTAGTCTCTTTCTTTCTCTCAATTGAAGAAGTAATTGGAAAATAAAACAGCAAGTACAAAAATGAGTAATAAACCCCAGTATAGACTGGTACGATTCAATTCAACATTTTGTTCATTCGGGTTTGATTGTGTCATAGTTCTATAGTTGGAATTTGTTTTATCGTTGGATGAACTGCATTGCTGATATTGATCCCAAGAAAAAAACAGTAGGTACAGCTAGTCCGTGAATAGCCAGCCATCGCACTGTAAAAATAGGATAGGTTCGATCTATGGTCATTGAGGGCCTCCTAAAAGGATCTACTAAATTCATCGAGTTGTTCTAAAGAATCAAAACGGTCGGTTATTAACGGAATTCCTTGTCGGCTTTCCGTGAAATACTCGTTTGGCCTAGGACTTCCAAACACGTCATAAGCTAAACCCGTACTGACAAATAACCAACCCGCAATGAATAGGGAAGGTATAGTAATGCTATGAATAACCCAGTATCGAATACTGGTAATAATATCAGCAAAAGAACGTTCTCCCGTGCTTCCAGACATGCTGAACTCCCAAAATTTTTGTACATTCAAAAAAGGAATTGATTCCGTAAAAGATGGGATCGACCAGTAAATAGAAAATTACTGATATTTCATCCTTGTGAGATTGTCAATTTTGTACCAAAGGTGTATTTTGAGTATACCGAATTAGTATAGCTATCCTTCCTATGGCACAGCAATCTGGTTTTGCCTGGTTCCGAAACATAATTACTTTTTTATTTTTTTTTTGTCTATAGGTAAGCTATATGTTATTCAAGGCATCAATAGAAAACCCCATTTTTGTAGGTTCTACTTACTTTTCATTGGCTTCGGAATAATAGAGTAATTCGGAATAGCAGCCAAAATCTTGGGAAAATCTAAGTTAATGATCAATAGGTTTGGATAAATAATTTAGGAAGGATATTCTCATACTGACACAATACAAGGACAAGTATATGTGAAATCTATCCTTTCATAATTCGTAATTCATCCTTGTATTGTTTGTTGGATTAGGTCTAACTTTCTTGACCAAACTGCGAGCGCGGAACTTTACGAGATGAAATAGGGAAAGACAGAAGATAGAATAGAACTTAAAAGGATAATTGAAGTGACTCGTCTTCGAATCTACTTTGGTTGGAGTTCGAAAAAGGAATAAAAATAAAGTAAATTCAAGGAAGAGCTTTCTTTTTTTTTTTTTTTTAACAGCCCCTTGGCAGGTCGTGGAATGCTTTTGTTCTCCTCTTATTCCATATGGAATACAATCAGTTAAAATAAGAAGGAATAGGGGAATATTCGATCGTTCACTCCAAAAAGAGGGTCCTATTGAAAAAGAAATTATCCAAAATAGAAAGAAGTTTTTTTTTTCAAATTCAATTGTTTATTTATCTCTTATTCAAAAATTTCCCTGAAAATTGAATTTCTTTTTTTCATTCAATGGGGTTAGATGATCTAGTTCTTAATATTATTACTTTACTCAATTGACAAATTCCACAACAAATCTCTTGATTCGGAATTAGGGACTCATGTATCATCTGATGAATCCACTTTCTTTTACACTTCTGTATCTTACTCTATCTTGTTTTTTAGTATTATCTAAAATAACTGATGAATTATGAATTTTCCATAACTTAGGTAAATGCTTTACCAACATATGTAGTGTAGTAAAAAAAAATAAATGGAATTTAACTCTTTCATGCTTACTTTAACTAGTTATTTTGGTTTTCTACTGGCTGCTTTAACTATAACCCCAGCTCTATTTATTGGCTTGAACAAGATACGCCTTATTTGAATTGACTGAATAATTATAATTCAGAAAAGAAAAATCTTTCTTTGGGATTCCTGGCATTCTACGACTCTTTTCCAGACTAATTAGGAATTCTTTTCTTGGTCATTGAGATTCGTGGATAATTTAGAGTACTATTTAGGGATAGATCGTACCTCTTTTTTTATCCCCTCGAACAAATCGAAATGATTGAAGTTTTTCTATTTGGAATCGTCTTAGGCCTAATTCCTATTACTTTAGCGGGATTATTCGTGACTGCGTATTTGCAATACAGGCGTGGGGATCAGTTGGATCTTTGATTGAGTCATTTTTTTTTTTTGATTGACCTCCTCCAGACCAGAGAGGAGGTCAAATTGAAATTGGAGTTACAATTCAATTTTGTTAAGTTATTTTACTCTGCTTCGACATAAAATAGATGGAATCACGCTCTGTAGGATTTGAACCTACGACATCGGGTTTTGGAGACCCGCGTTCTACCGAACTGAACTAAGAGCGCTTTCATTCATTCAAAAAGAAAATCTTTTTCTATTCCTAATGTATCTCACGTACGTATAGTCTCCACAAATTCAAGTTATACCCACTTTACTTTAATTGATCTCGTCGCTACTGCCTATAAAGAAGAAAGAAGTAATAGGTAGGGATGACAGGATTTGAACCTGTGACATTTTGTACCCAAAACAAACGCGCTACCAAGCTGCGCTACATCCCTTTTCCAAATTAAATTGTTGTACAATGCCATTGTACACAATTCCTGTCTTCTTTTCCACATCATAATTTTCTTCTTCTTTCTTTCTCTATCTATATATAGAACCCTCGTGTCATTTCTTCTTTTTGGTCTCATATAATTAAGGAATTATATACATATAAAATCCAATATAATTTCGCCTATAAAAGAAGGATTACTTTTCCTTGGTAATATATAGGAAGAAGGGGTCATCTTTTTCTTTTTTAGGGATAGGAAAATTTCGTCGATATGGTTCATTTTATATATAGCATAACAATCTTGGGCAAGAGTTTATGATCATATATGTATTCCAACAAGGAAGGAGGATTTTCAATGCGGGATATAAAAACATATCTCTCTGTAGCACCCGTGCTAAGTACTCTATGGTTTGGTGCTTTAGCAGGTTTATTGATAGAAATTAATCGTTTATTCCCAGATGCTTTGTCATTCCCTTTTTTTTAATTCTAGTTATTGCTATGGGAGGGATAGATTTCTTCGTGATATGACAAAATTTGATCCTTTTCAATCTTTTTTTAGTATCGGAAGGAAAAAGAAAGAAAAGATGGATTGGGTTGAACCTCAGAGTCATTAAAAATTTGGTAAACCCCATTTTTGAAAATAGAAATTCAATTTAAAGGGGTACCCAAGCTAAATAAGGCCTCAGAAATCAGAGCATAGAAAAGGCGGGGCTGGCTAATTAAATGAAAGGATTTCGAACCAAAATCTTTGCTAATTCGACAAGGATTGTATTCTTTAATTATTTCTCTATTTTTTATTACTTAATTAAAGAATAAAAAAAAATTATTCTAATGAATTTTATTCTTCTTCTTCGGATTCAAAATAGAAGAATAAAAGAATAAGTAGAAGAATTAAGTTAAGTCAATCCAAAAAGAAAAGGAGGTTCATGGCCAAGGGAAAAGATGTTAGAATCAGAGTTATTTTGGAATGCATCAGTTGTGTTCGAAAAGGTGCCAATGAGGAATCGACGGGGATTTCTAGATATAGTACTCAAAAGAATCGCCACAATACACCCGGACAATTAGAATTCAAAAAATTTTGTCGTTATTGTCGCAAGCATACGACTCATCACGAAATAAAGAAATAGGAACATCGTGTGTTTGATCTTTCCAAACAACAGAAAGAGTAAGAACTTCATATTTAATATATAAAGAAAACATAGTATAGAATACAAAATACAAATCAACTCATCTGATTTCCGGTAGATATTATTTCATATGTATAGAGGGTATTCATATACTATAATATGAATCAAATAAGATATGGATCAAAGAAAAACTACTTCTTCTGGATCCTAAATTAATAAAATAAAGAAGTGAATTTTCAAATTTTCAAATTTTAAATAAGGAATAAATCATGTATACATCTAAACAACCTTTTCTTAAATCTAAGCAACCCTTTAGTAAATCCAAGCAAACTTTTAATAAATCCAAGCAACCCTTTCGTAAATCCAAGCAAACTTTTCGTAAATTCAAGCAACCTTTTCGTAAATCTAAACAACCTTTTCGTAGGCGTCCCCGGATTGGCCCGGGAGATCGAATTGATTATAGAAACATGAGTTTAATTAATAGATTTATTAGTGAACAAGGAAAAATATTATCGAGACGAATAAATAGATTAACCTTGAAACAACAACGATTAATTACTCTTGCTATAAAACAGGCTCGTATTTTATCTTTCTTACCGTTTCGTAACTATGAGAACGAAAAGCAATTTCAAGCCCAGTCAATTTCAATAATTACAGGTTCTAGACCCAGAAAAAATAGACATATTCCTCAATTAACGCAAAAGTACAATTCCAATCGAAACTTAAGAAACAACAACCAAAATTTAAGAAACAACAACCGGAACTTAAGTTCCGATTGTTGATGTTTTATTCGAATTCGAAAGGGCCAGACCTATATATATTATAAAGAAAGTAATCCAGCTCGTTGATTCCTACCACTTAATCTTAATTTATTGTATCTTCCCGGAGTTCCCTCTCCGGGAATTCATCTTTTATTATTCCAGTATATTACTTTATTTATACCTTTAATTGATGATCTTTATTTTATTGGAAATCGTGTAAAGATTATTTGGATTTGATACAGCTACTTGTGCAAGCATTTTACGATTAAGAATCAATTTCTTCTTGTACAGGTTGTGTATTAATTTACTATAACTATCGAATACTTTATATACCCGCGTTGCTGCGTTTATCCGAGTGATCCACAAACGACGAAAATCCCTCTTTTGCCTACCTCTATCTCGATGAGAGGAAACAAAAGCTCTTTTTACCTGTTGGGTAATCATTCGATTAAGTCTTAAATGAGCCCCTCTAAAGTTTGAGGCAAATGAACGCATTTTTGTTCGTCGTCTCCGGGCTATATATCCTCGCGGAACTCTGGTCATTGAATCAAATTAACCTTAATGAATAACTAATGATTTCTCTTCTTTTAGCCACCCTTTTTCTCATTAATAACAAAACTAATTATTCCGATATATAAAATATTAATTCCAATGGCTTTTGCTATAGTAACCTTCCCAACCACGATTTTTTATTCCACTCCGTTCAGTTATTTCTATACGAAATAACAAATTCATTCTAATAATACTAAAAAAAATAGTGGGTTCCATCGTTTCTATGGTTCCCTTTTAAACGGTGAGGCCCTCTCTATACACCGGAGCCCTTTCTTTCATCAAAAGGTATTGCGAACTTGTATAGTCCACATTCTTTGGCTCTACCTATCCATTATAGAGTAAATAGCTCTTTTCACAATAAGAGTTATCCATACAGTGACGGTATTTAATTATGAAAGTTGGCTAAGTAGCTGACCCTGTTAGTCCGTTCTTTTAAGATAAAGGAGCATAAGCCTTTTTCTTTTTATTACTATTTCCTCCGCTTAATGGATAACCATTTGCTACCAATGGGAGAATTGCTTCTTATTTCCAATTTAGATAATTGGATTTGCACCAAAGGAAACCATAAATTCCATATACCATAGAAATCTAGGATAGAGAAGCTATATCCTATTCATTGGTACTAATCATGGATACTTCAATTTTTTTTATATTTGTTTGAAGTCATGATCTGAACGAGTCGCACATACACCCTAGCACATGTTCCTCGACGCTGAGGGCATCCTTTAAGCGCGGCCGTTTTTCGAGCATTTCGTATTGGCTGTCTTGCGTTTCTAATAAGTTGTTTAACCGTCGGCATGTTGTATGTATATAGAAAAAAATGGATTGGTTTAGATCCATCTTAACCTGATGATTGCTCATCATGAAGTCTTTCTATTTTCTATTAAATCGAGGAAAACACGAATTTAGCTGTGAAATAACTTTACAAGAAATCCGGACACTACCAATCCTTAAACATTTCTGGAAACCACACTGGATCAGTATCGCAGTGCTTGTCAATCATTTCATCCCCTACAATATCGACAAGTCCATAAGCTTTGGCTTCGTCTGCTGACATAAAAACATCCCTTTCCATGTCTTCGGATACAACCCAAAAAGGCTTGCCTGTTCTTACTGCATAAACCCTTGTGATCATTTCGCGAACTTTGTGTAACTCTTCTACTTCTAGTAAAAATTCTGGTGTCCTTGCCCGATAATAAGCACTAGCAGGTTGGTGAAGCATAATCCTCGCGTGAGGGAATGCTATACGCTTGGTGGGTTCTCCTCCAAGCAGAATGAAGGACGCCATGGAGGCGGCTATTCCGAGGCATATTGTATATATATCTGGTGTCACCGTTTGCATCGTATCAAAAATAGCCATTCCTGAGATTAGCCACCCGCCTGGGGAGTTTATAAACAAAAAAATATCACTAATTCCATCTTCTATACTCAGATATACCATGAGACCTGTAATATGATTCGTGATCTCGCAACGAATCTCTTGACCTAAAAAAAGTGTCCTTTCTCGATACATAACATTGTATAAGTCAACCCAAGTCGCTTCTTCATCTCCAGGAATCCGGTAAGGTACTTTTGGAACACCAATGGGCATATTAGATTAATATTATTAAATTTAAGTAAGAAAACCACACTTTAATATGGAAACGTAAGAATGGAACAGAAAGAAAGAATCCGCAGTTTATTGTCTTAATTTTTATTCTTATTCTATATGAATATTATAGATTCTATTAATACGTAGATTGAAAGGTTATACATATAAGGAATGTAAGACAGATTGAATAAAGAAAAGGGAATGGGTGATTTGAATGCTAAACAAAGAGGGGTAGCGATCTATTCTTCGTTTTTTCCAAATTGGCCAAGTTACCCATTGCATATTGGCACTTATCGAGTATAGAATAGATCTGCTTCTCTTTCTTCTTATGAACAGAATTGGCTTCTTATTTTTAATGGAATGAAATAAATATTCGCGCTTTCTGACACAGAATCCCCTAGAAGGGTTAGGTACATAGGATATGGATAGTCTTTTTCAATGCGATAAAATAAAGCGACATCGTGTCTATTTTTCTTTGCTAAAGGGGTATTTCCATGGGTTTGCCTTGGTATCGTGTTCATACTGTCGTATTGAATGATCCGGGTCGATTGCTTGCGGTGCATATAATGCACACAGCTCTAGTTTCTGGTTGGGCTGGCTCAATGGCTTTATACGAATTAGCAGTTTTTGATCCCTCTGATCCTGTTCTGGATCCAATGTGGAGACAAGGTATGTTCGTAATTCCCTTCATGACTCGTTTAGGAATAACGGATTCGTGGGGTGGTTGGAGTATTTCAGGAGGAACTGTAACAAATCCGGGTATTTGGAGTTATGAAGGTGTGGCAGGTACGCATATTGTGTTTTCTGGCTTGTGTTTCTTGGCAGCGATCTGGCATTGGGTATATTGGGACCTAGAAATATTCTCTGATGAGCGGACGGGAAAACCCTCTTTGGATTTGCCCAAGATCTTTGGAATTCATTTATTTCTTGCAGGGGTGGCTTGCTTTGGCTTTGGGGCATTTCATGTAACGGGTTTGTATGGTCCTGGGATATGGGTATCCGATCCTTATGGACTAACTGGAAAAGTACAAGCTGTAAATCCAGCGTGGGGTGCAGAAGGTTTTGATCCTTTTGTTCCGGGGGGAATAGCTTCTCATCATATTGCTGCGGGTACATTGGGTATATTAGCGGGCTTATTCCATCTTAGTGTCCGTCCGCCTCAACGTCTATATAAAGGATTACGTATGGGCAATATTGAAACTGTACTTTCCAGTAGTATCGCTGCTGTTTTTTTTGCAGCTTTCGTAGTTGCTGGAACTATGTGGTATGGGTCAGCAACGACCCCAATCGAATTATTTGGGCCTACTCGTTATCAGTGGGATCAGGGATACTTTCAGCAAGAAATATATCGAAGAGTTAGCAATGGTTTAGCCGAAAATCTTAGTTTATCAGAAGCTTGGTCTAAAATTCCCGAAAAATTAGCCTTTTATGATTATATTGGTAATAATCCGGCAAAAGGGGGATTATTCAGAGCAGGCTCAATGGACAATGGGGATGGAATAGCTGTTGGATGGTTAGGACATCCCGTCTTTAGAGATAAAGAAGGACGTGAGCTTTTTGTACGCCGTATGCCTACTTTTTTTGAAACATTTCGGTTGTTTTGGTAGATGAGGAGGGAATTGTTAGAGCAGACGTTCCTTTTAGAAGAGCAGAATCCAAATATAGTGTTGAACAAGTAGGTGTAACGGTGGAGTTCTATGGTGGCGAACTTAATGGAGTAAGTTATTCTGATCCTGCTACTGTAAAAAAATATGCGAGGCGTTCTCAATTAGGGGAAATTTTTGAATTAGACCGGGCTACTTTGAAATCTGATGGTGTTTTTCGCAGCAGTCCAAGGGGTTGGTTCACTTTTGGTCATGCTACCTTTGCTTTGCTCTTCTTTTTCGGACACATTTGGCATGGCGCTAGAACATTGTTCCGAGATGTTTTTGCTGGTATTGATCCAGATTTGGATGCTCAAGTGGAATTTGGAACATTCCAAAAAGTGGGAGATCCAACTACAAGGAAACAGGCAGTTTGATACACATTGTTATAGTATCTTTCACCTCTCTTTTTTGATTTGACATGGGAAACATCTCCCATCCTTTCTTTGACTCTTTTTCTTTCTTTATATGGGAAATTATCCCAAATGACAAATGAATAGGTGTGGAAGTTATAATTGTAAATAAACCAGGATCGAATCTATGGAAGCATTGGTTTATACGTTCCTTTTAGTTTCGACTTTAGGGATAATTTTTTTCGCTATCTTCTTCCGAGAACCACCTAAGGTTCCACCAACTCCAACTAAAAGAATAAAATAATTTCATTTAAGTAAGAAGTCCCCCTATCTGGGAGACTTCTTACTTAAATTAGTCT
This sequence comes from Triticum urartu, assembly GCF_056163025.1. Lineage (NCBI taxonomy): Eukaryota > Viridiplantae > Streptophyta > Magnoliopsida > Poales > Poaceae > Triticum > Triticum urartu. The sequence continues at coordinate 20,891 of NW_028261126.1, read as the reverse complement.
CCGTGTTCTTCGAATGGATCTCTTAATTGTTGAGAGGGTTGCCCAAACGCGGTATATAAGGCATACCCAGTAAAGCTTACAAGTAAACCAGATATGGAGATGGCGACTAAAGTTGCTGTTTCCATTTTTATAGAATTTCAAGATTACAATGGATCTACGAAAAGATCGTGTATTTACAACTACAACGGAATAGTATACAAAGTCAACACCAATGATTAAATAGAATTTATGGCTACACAAACCGTTGAAGATAGTTCTAAACCTAGGCCAAAACGAACTGGTGCAGGTAGTTTACTGAAACCCTTGAATTCGGAATATGGGAAAGTCGCCCCGGGTTGGGGGACTACTCCTTTTATGGGGATCGCAATGGCTTTATTCGCTATATTCCTATCTATCATTTTAGAAATTTATAATTCTTCCGTTTTACTGGACGGAATTTTAACCAATTAGGTTTCTACTAACTAAAACTAGGAAGTCAGAGTTTTTCCATCCAAAAAAGCCTTTCTAGTTTAAGATCTACATTTCTAGATATTATGGTAGTTCGACCGCGGAATTTTTTTGTTTCGGTATCTCTGGAATATGAGTGTGTGACTTGTTAGAATTGATCCTATTGATAATACATAGAAAGGGCCTGTTATCTCTATCAAGATGATTCTAATTCGTCAGATATTATTTATTCTAGTATCTGGAACACGAAATAGATAGAGTGGATCAAAAAAAAATGGAACTATGATTCATACTCACTATTAAGACCTCGCAACCAGACTGAAAAATTCAAGTAGTTCTTAAATAAAAATAAAAAAGAAATTTTCTTCCTTCCAATTTTGTTTGCCCAAAAGACAACTTTTTTTCTCTCGATTTTGTCGAGTCATTACACTGATTCAATAAATGATTATCAAGCGGTTCTTATTCGAAGAACCCTTGCCTTTTGTTTAGCTTGAGACTAAATCATCGTGGCTCTAGTATGAATCTAAGGTTTTAATTGAACTGATTCATAGGATCTCAACAAGATAATTTCTATATTACGCATAAAAAAACAAATCCTTTATAGGGAAGAGAAAAGTCAAGAAGCCTCTAATGACCAACATAAGGGAAAGGAAGAAAGAAAGACGCGCCAACTTGAGATTTTTTGGCATTATCATCACAAAGAAGATATTCCGGATTTTTCTTATTTGATATCTTCAAGGCAAATCGACCCAATTCAGTGGCTGATGAAGTTTTGAACCTTTTTTCTAATATTCGTTGAAAATTTTTGTGTTTCTGCTTGAGCCGTACGAGATGAAATTTTCATATACGGCTCTTAGAGGGGGACTCGGGTTAGTTACCTATCTCAATAAAGTATATGATTGGTTTGAGGAACGTCTTGAGATTCAGGCAATTGCAGATGATATAACTAGTAAATATGTTCCTCCCCATGTCAACATATTTTATTGTTTAGGGGGAATTACACTTACTTGTTTTCTAGTACAAGTCGCTACCGGTTTTGCTATGACTTTTTACTACCGACCAACCGTTACAGAGGCTTTTTCCTCGGTTCAATACATAATGACCGAGGCCAACTTTGGTTGGTTAATCCGATCAGTTCATCGATGGTCAGCAAGTATGATGGTTTTAATGATGATCCTGCATGTATTTCGTGTGTATCTCACAGGGGGATTTAAAAAACCCCGCGAATTAACTTGGGTCACAGGTGTGGTTTTGGCTGTTTTGACTGCATCATTTGGTGTAACTGGTTATTCTTTGCCTTGGGATCAAATTGGCTATTGGGCAGTCAAAATTGTGACAGGTGTACCTGACGCCATTCCGGTAATAGGATCGCCTTTAGTGGAGTTATTACGCGGAAGTGCTAGTGTGGGCCAATCCACTTTGACTCGTTTTTATAGTTTACATACCTTTGTACTGCCTCTGCTTACTGCCGTATTTATGTTAATGCACTTTCCAATGATACGTAAGCAAGGTATTTCGGGTCCTTTATAGGGAAGGCATATCATAGAGAATTATAATTATCATATATCATATCGGGTAGGTTTTGGTATTTCATTGCTACAAGCATGGGTTATTGTAAAATAACACATGTCATTTGGATACTTCTCTTCAACTCCAAAGTATTTTTATACAATACAAATAGTTGAAGTTAATTTTACGAAAGAAAAAAGGCGGATTATGGGAGTGTGTGACTTGAATTATTGATTTGGCCATGCAGATAAAGAATTGGATCTGCCACATTAGAATTCACAACCAAAGGTGTCTCCGCATCCAATCAACATGTAAGTCCCCTACCTAGGAAGGATAGGCTGGTTCACTTGAGGAGAATATCTTCTATGATCATACCGCAACCATGTCATCCATGAACAGGCTCCGTAAGATCCCATAGAGTAGAAATGGAATAAGTCATGTGACATGATCCAGTTCTCTATTTATTACACTTACCTTTTTATTATAGTATGGAAATGCATTCATTTTCTTTGCATCGATTGTGATCCGCAATACTATCGGAGTAAAAGAAGGGATCTAAGGAAGAATGTAGGCTAAACTTTTTGATTTTTTATTAGTAACAAGTAAATATTTTGTTTGGAGGTAAGAAACTTGCGATATTGAGGGGATAAATACCAACTAATCAAGAGACATGAGACAATCCACAAAGCAATTGATCATGATCAAATTTGTAAGCCCACTTGGATATTGAGCATTTACCCATAAGAATAGGATTATTTTCAATGAGTAGTTGTAGGTGCAACTTCGGAAAAGAGAATCTGATAAAGCTTTTCTTGCCTAGAGTCATTGAGTCATTATAAACCTTAATTCTATTAAGGATCTTCCGCGGTCTTATTTCTTTCACTCTTGCTCGAGCCGGATGATGATAAATTCTCATGTCCGGTTCCTTTGGGGGATGGATCCTAAAGAGTTCACCTATCCCAATAACAAAGAAACCAGACTTAAATGATCCTGTATTAAGAGCTAAATTAGCTAAAGGGATGGGACATAATTATTACGGGGAACCCGCATGGCCCAACGATCTTTTATATATTTTTCCAGTAGTAATTCTAGGTACTATTGCATGTAATGTAGGTTTAGCGGTTCTCGAGCCATCAATGATTGGTGAACCGGCAGATCCGTTTGCAACTCCTCTGGAAATATTACCCGAGTGGTACTTCTTTCCCGTGTTTCAAATACTCCGTACGGTACCCAATAAGTTATTGGGCGTTCTTTTAATGGTTTCTGTGCCAACAGGCTTATTGACAGTACCTTTTCTAGAGAATGTCAATAAATTCCAAAATCCATTTCGCCGCCCAGTAGCTACGACCGTTTTTTTAATCGGTACTGTAGTAGCTCTTTGGTTAGGTATTGGAGCAACATTACCCATTGATAAATCATTAACTTTAGGTCTTTTTTAGATATTTTTTGATTCATTCAACCGTGAAGTACCATAGGTATCTAGGAAATAGTTACTTCCAAGTGAATCTTCCCTAGATACCTAAAATCCATTTTATTATGATCCATTTCGCGAAAATATAGATTGTACCAAAGATGCTAAATTGTTTTCTTTTTATTCTAACTCGAAAAAGAAGAAGAAAAAAAATTGCAATGGATTTAAAACGAGAGTTTATTCTTAAGTAAATCAATTGGGAGATGCTTCTCTAGAGTGTCCCATATATGTTTTCTATCTTCCATACGAAAACTGTCAATTCTCAGAAGATCTTCTTCAGTCTTACTCAAAAGGTCCAATAGTGTATGTATATTGGCCCTTTTTAGACAATTATACGTTCTAGAAGTCAATTCTAATTGATCAATAAAAATACAATTCAATGGAATTCCTTTTTTGTTTTTCTTTAGATTAGTTAATCTTTTTTGAAAAGTAAAAAGGGGTGGAGTAAACCTGTTTTTATTTTCTTCGAAACTAGCGCCCTCTTCCTCCGCGTGTAGAAAAGGAAGAAATAAATCAATCAAATTACGAGAAGCCTCATAAAGTGCTTCCTTAGGGGTTAAACTTCCATTAGTCCATATTTCTAGAAAAAGTATCTCGTGTTTTTCATTTCCATTCCCACAAGAAAAAATACTATAATTCACATTTCGAACAGGCATGGATACAGCATCTATAGGATAACTTCCATCTTGATAGTTCTTTCTGAGTTCTGTCTGATATCCACGATCTCTCTTGATCTGTAAATCAATACAGAAATCAATGGGCTCTGTCAAGTTAGCTATAGGTTGTGCCGTATCAACGATTTCTACGGAAGGCGGTAAGATGATATCTTGAGCAGTTATGTATCTAGGACCTTTGACGCAAATGGATGCGTCTCTAACTCCATAGAGATTACTTCTCAATACAATTTCTTTCAAATTTAGTAAAATTTCTTGTACGGATTCTTCAATACCTGCTATTGTAGAATACTCGTGCGGCACGCTCCCAAATTTTGCACGTGTGATACATGTTCCTTCTATTTCTCCAAGTAAAGCTCTTCGCAAGGCAATACCGACGGTGTCCGCTTGACCTTTTCTAAGCGGGGACAGAATGAAACGACCATAATAAAGGCGCTTACTATCTACTCTTGATTCAACACACTTCCACTGTAGTGTTTGAGTGGATCCTGCTACCTCCTCTCGAACCATAATAGACTAGTATTATTATTTTATCATTGAATCGTTTATTTCTCTTGAAATGAAAGTTGAAAGCGGGTTAATTCTTTTACAGACGTCTTTTTTTAGGCGGTCGACATCCATTATGCGGCATAGGTGTTACATCGCGTATACAACTTAATCGCACACCACTTTTAGCAATGGCTCGTAATGCTGGCATCTCTTCCACTACCAGCGCCCTTTACCATAACTTCTGCTCGTTGCAAACCTACTGTACGAATAGCATCTACTGCTGTTCTTTGACCAGCATAGGGTGATGCTTTTCTTGAGCTTTTGAATCCACAAGTACCGGCCGAGGACCAAAAAACCACCCGACCTTGTGGGTCTGTAACAGTTATAATGGTATTGTTGAAACTAGCTTGAACATGAATAACCCCTTTTGTTATTCTACGTGCACTCTTCCGTAAACTAAAACGTGCATTCCTACGTAAACCAATACGCACTTTCTTACGTGAACCAATTTTTGGTATAGCTTTTGCCATATTTTATTATCTCATAAATATGAGTTAGAAATAAAAAAAAGAAAAAAAGATACAAAGATATCCGTTTCAGGGTAAAATAAACCCTTTACTTTAATTATTTTAAATGAAATTATTTTATTTGGAATTGGAACATTTCCGCGGGTACTTTTTTTTACTTTTTAGAAAGTAAAGTTCTTTTTCGAAAGATTACCCCTGTCTTTGTTTATGCTTCGGATTAGAGCAAATGACTCTAATTCGTCCACGCCTACGAATCAGTCGACATTTTGTACAAATTTTACGAACGGAAGCTCTTATTTTCATATTTCCGTATCCTTTTTTAAACTATGAATCTAATCTTTTGGAAAAAATAAGTCTCTTCGCTTGAATTTTAGAACTTAGAATTTATTACCCTAGAAAAAAAAAGAAAAACCTAATCCTTTGAATCTTTGGTATCCTTCAAATCTTCGCTATCCTTCAAATCTTCGCTATCCTTCGAGTCTTCGATACGCTTCGAATCCTTATGGGGAAGTCTATAAATTATACGTCCCTTGCTTGAATCATAACGACTTACTTCAATTTTGACCCTATCCCCCATCAGTATTCGTATAGAACTAGACCGTATCTTTCCTGAAATATAGCCTAGGATGATGGTGTCATTCTCTAGCCGAACGCGGAACATTCCATTGGTAGGGCTTCCGTAACTAAACCTTCGAAAGTTACTTTTGCTTCTCTCGGGTTTTTTTTTTCTCTCCTATTTTTTTTTTCTGTCATATTTTTTTTCTCCTATTTTTCTATTTTTATTTTAAAAATAGGAAGGGCGAGATAGAATTCGAGCACTATAGGCGGGGCGATTACCATATATAACATAAGACTTCTCCCCCAATTCTGTTTAGTCGAGCTTCTCGATCTGTCATTATTCCTCGAGAAGTAGAAAGAATAGCAATTCCCATTCCACCCAAAACTTTAGGAATTCCTTGATAGTTGGTATAAATTCGTAAGCCGGGTCGGCTGATACGCTTTAAAAAGGTTCTTGTTCTATATATTCCTTTTATAGTCTTTCTCTTTTGATGTCGCAAAGTTGAAACCAAGAAATATCTGTTACGTTCCTGATGTTTCCGAACACTTTCAATAAAACCCTCTCGTAGAAGTATTTTAACAATGTTTTCGGTAATATTTGTAGATACTACTCGAACTGTTCCTTTTTTATTCATGTCCGCATTTCTTATAGAGGTTAGTAAATCAGCAATAGTGTCCTTGCCCATAAGACTCTAATTCTAGGTTCCTCCTAATTTTTCTATAATCAACATGTTTTCTTTTTTTTTTTTTCATTTTGGATTTTAAAACATATACGTAAAACACAATCTACTAAATTAATTCTTTGGTCTCAATTTCGCCTACTAGTATTTATAATACTTCAGGAGCTAATGAAACTATTTTGGTAAAATTCAATTCTCTCAATTCCTCGGCAATCGCGCCAAAAACTCGAGTTCCTTTTGGATTGCCTTTTTGATCAATTATAACCGCAGCATTGTCATCATAGCGGATTATTATACCGTCTTCGCATTTGAACTCTTTACATGTACGTACAATTACAGCTCGAATTACTTCGGATCTTTCTAGAGGCATTTGGGGCAATGCGTCTTTGATTACAGCAACAATAACATCACCAATACGAGCATATCGCTGATTACCAGCAGCTCCTATGACTCGAATACACATCAATTTTCGAGCTCCACTATTATCTGCTACATTTAAAAGGGTCTGAGGTTGAATCATATTATTTTGATTTCAATTTGTTATTTCAATGCAAAAGGATGAAAGAAATATTGTCTTTCCAGAAAGAAAAACCGAGCATTTTTTTTTATCTTCCATACCCCTTTTAGGGTTCTATATCTCTAATCGAATAAATTGACTTCGTATGGGCATTTTACTGGCAGCTATGGAGATAGCTGCTCTAGCTACAGTTTCAGATACTCCCCCCATTTCATAAAGTATACGACCAGGTTTAACAACGGATACCCAATATTCGGGGGACCCCTTTCCCGAGCCCATACGTGTTTCCGTGGGTCTTAGTGTAACCGGTTTGTCGGGAAATATACGTACCCATATTTTTCCACCACGACGTGCATATCGTGTTATTGCTCTTCGTCCTGCTTCTATCTGTCTCGCCGTGATCCAAGCGGGTTCAAGTGCTTGAAGAGCATATCTACCAAAACAAATACGATTGCCTCGGCAGGATTTTCCTTTCATTCTTCCTCTATGTTGTTTGCGAAATCTGGTTCTTTTGGGGTTATAGTCGATGGTTCTCTTTCTTAGTTCCATCTCTACTGCAAAACTGGACATGAGAGTTTCTTCTCATCCAGCTCCTCGCGAATGGAATCAGAAAGCATGTAAATTTCTCTAATTCATAATATTCCAAAATATTACGGTACGGATAGATACACATTAATAGATAATAGAAAAAGTTCGGTTTTTTTTATATTGAATTTGTTAAAACAGAAAAATATAATATATAGTCAAAAAAGAAGATCTAGAATATATCCAGATGTGTGTGTATATTTATCTAAATTCTATATTTATAGATAATGTAATCCTTCTTAAAAAAATCCTTATTTTTACTCTTATTGAATCGCGGTAAAGTATTCTAATTCAATAAGAATTTCGCGGGCGAATATTTACTCTTTCCTGTCTTATTTGTTAATTTATAAACTTACCAAATAAGACAATTTTTTTGGTTTGTTCCGCCATCCCACCCAATGAAGTGTTAGGATTCTTTTCAATAAAATCCTATGGAATCATAGGTTCTGTCGTTCCCACTGCTTCTCCTTGAATGGTTAGGTCTGAATCCCGCAACGGAGCTTCCAAAAAATTTCTTTCCGAGTTAATTTTCTCAGTTTTATTAACCCGGGCGGCTCTTTATTATTGCTTTAAATTTGTAGTTCTTGTTTCAAGTTACAATTTTTAATTCTCTATTATTTTTATTATATTGATGCTTTATCACATTGCCTTTTATGATGTAATTCATAGACCATACATAGTGGAATCCTATATCTTATTTATTTCCTCTTCCTTCTTTCTATCATCCCTCCCTTTATCCACATCCCTTTAGTTTTGCTTCACAACCTAGAATCCCTTTTCTTTTTTAGAGAAAAAATTGCAGTTGCTACAACTATATGACACATCTACTCATTTATGTTATGATAGAGGTATTTATTCATATAGTGACTGTTTCTTAGTTAGGATCTCGACAATACGAAGCAATAGGTTGGTTATTAGTTAATTTTCTATAATTACTAAGTTTTTTTCTTAAAAAAAAGAAAAAAATAACGAGTCACACACTAAGCATAGCAATTATATTAAATGATTTATCAATTTTCATTAAATCTTATAGAAAGAGGTATAATTTCTTCTTTTGCAGGGATTTCAGGAAAAAAGTCTCTTGTCATTTTTTATTCTATCAATGGACAGAATCCGAAGACAAGATTACTTATTCTTCGTCTACGAATATCCAAATTTTTACACCTAATACTCCATAGATAGTCCGAATTGGATAGCAGCAATAATCAATTTTAGCGCGAATTGTTTGGAGGGGAAGTCTACCCTTTTTAATAGATTCGGCGCGTGCAATTTCTTTTCCTCCGAGACGACCCGCAATTTTTACTTTTACTCCCCTTATATCTGCTTTTTTAGTTAATTCAATGGCTTTTTTCATTGCCTTTCGGAATGAAACTCTATTTTTTAATTGGAAAGCTATATATTCTGCAAGAATGTTAGGCTGTCTATAAGGTTCTTTAACTTTTTCGATAGAAATATTAAATCTCTGGTTTACAGAGTTAATTTCCTTTTGTAGATCTTTCTCTAATTCTTCGATTGCTCCTTTTTTCTTTAATAAATTTGGGAATCCAATATGGATTATGACGTGGATCGTATCGATTTCTTTTTGGATTTCTATATGTGTAATTACTTCGGAACTTGAACCTGAGTCCATTTTTCTATTATGTGTAATTACTTCGGAACTTGAGTCTGATTCTATTTTTCTATTCGAGCCCTTTTTCCTATTCTTTTGTATATAGTTCTTGATACAATCCCTTATTTTTTTATCTTCCTGTAGACCTTCAGAATAATTTTTTGGTTGTGCGAACCAAAAGGAATGGTGTTTTTGGGTTGTACCAAGTCTGAAACCGAGTGGATTTATTTTTTGTCCCATATTTTTCTATTCTATATTTTTTTTACTGGGAATCGAAATCTTAGATGGATCTAAAGGTTATTTAGATTTCTTTACTATATTTAGTACAATTGTTATATGACACATGCTTTTTTTTATGGGGAAACTACGTCCTCGAGCTCGAGGTCTGAATTTCTTCATAATAGTACTCCTACTGACTTCGGCTTTAGTAATAAATAAATTCGCTTTGTCGAAATCCCTATAATGAGTAGCATTTGCGGCTGCCGAATAAACCAACTTTAAGATGGGATAAGATGCTCGATAGGGCATGAGGTTCAGTATCATAACAGTTTCCTCGTAGTAACGCCAGCGAATCTCGTCAAGAACTCTTTGTGCTTTGAAAACAGACATAGGGATACGTTTTTGTGCTTTGAAAACTCTCTCGAACTTAAGTAGACGATCGGTTGGAACTTTCCTTGCGAGTTTCCTTAGCCCACTTTTCTTCTTCTTTATCCTAGGGATATACTTTACTAGTTTGAAACTTGTCATAAATAAGGTTATTCCCCGCCTACCTTTACTTTATTTTGAATCTTTTTTTCTTCTTAATCTTTCTATTCAGAATTCAGTTAACGACGAGATTTAGTATCCTTTCTTGCATTTTCATAACTCGTGAAATGCCGAGTAGGCACGAATTCCCCCAATTTGCGACCTACCATAGGATTTGTTATGTAAATAGGTATATGTTCCTTTCCATTATGAATCGCGATTGTATGGCCAACCATTGTGGGTAGAATGCTAGATGCCCGGGACCACGTTACTATTGTTTCTTTCTCCTCCTTCATATTGACCTTTTCTATCTTTGCCAATAAATGATGAGCTACAAAAGGATTCGTTTTTTTTCGTGTCACAGCTGATTACTCCTTTTTTCCTTTTTAAAGAGTGGCATTCTATGTCCAATATCTCGATCGAAGTACGGAGGTCAGAATAAATAGAATAATGATCAATGGAAAAAAGAAAAAAATCCTTTAGCTGGATAAGGGGCGGATGTAGCCAAGTGGATCAAGGCAGTGGATTGTGAATCCACCATGCGCGGGTTCAATTCCCGTCGTTCGCCCATCGCATTATTGCAAATTCCAAAAATGCAATTTTCCATATTCCTAGTTACGTATTTACTTACGGCGACGAAGAATAAAACTATCGCTATATTTTTTCCTTTTCCTAGTTCTTCTTCCAAGCGCAGGATAACCCCAAGGGGTTGTGGGTTTTTTTCTACCAATGGGAGCTTTCCCTTCACCGCCCCCATGGGGGTGGTCCACAGGGTTCATAACTACCCCTCTTACTACGGGGCGTTTACCTAGCCAACACTTAGATCCGGCTCTACCCAAACTTTTTTGGTTCACCCCAACATTACCCACTTGTCCGACTGTTGCTAAGCAGTTTTGGGATACTAAACGGACCTCCCCAGATGGTAATCTTAAAGTGGCCGATTTACCCTCTTTTGCAATGAGTTTCGCTACAGCACCTGCTGCTCTAGCTAATTGCCCACCCCTTCCACGTGTGATTTCTATGTTATGCATGGCCGTGCCTAAGGGCATATCGGTTGAAGTAGATTCTTCTTTTCTCTCAAAAAACCCCTTCCCAAACTGTACAAGCTTCTTCCAAAGCATACGGCTTTCTAGATGTATATGACGATCTCTAGACAGATGGATCTTATATGAATCATATGATGAAGTACCACATGAGTGGATATATAGGAAAGGAATCCAAATCTGCCGAATCGCTCATGTTATGATCTTCTACATCCTAGGTCTCTGCGTTCCGTCATCTGGCTTATGTTCTTCATGTAGCATTCAGATCGAATGACTCTATGAAATTACGTCGATACTTCCACATATTATGGGTAACGTAGGAGACATCCCTATTTTCCCCCGGGGGTCTTAATTACCACTGCTTAGCTTTCAATTTGCCTCTGACCATCAAATTAAATGTGAATAACCCGTCCTCCTCTCTTTGAAACAAGGGGCGCTTCCGGTTCTGTGCGTGCTTCAAACAATTTTGTCTTCTCCATATTACCATATCTCTAGAGCCAATAATTTTCTATGAGGAACTACTGAACTCAATCACTTGCTGCCGTTACTCAACAGTTTTCTGTTGAGGTCTATCCCGTAGAGGTAGTCAAATTGGATCAGTGATCGATTTCTAGGTTTCGTCGTAAACCTAATTGGTTACTTCCAATTACGTAAATCAATAGTTCAAACCGCACTCAAAGGTAGGGCATTTCCCATTGATATAGGAACTTTTGTACCAGAAACAATAGTATCTCCAATTATAGCCCCTCTGGGATGTAAAATATATCTCTTCTCACCATCCCCATAGTGTATGAGACAAATGTATGCATTTCGATTAGGGTCGTATTCTATGGTTACGATTCTACCAGATATGTCTTTTTGATTCCGTCGAAAATCTATTTTACGGTATAGGCGCTTATGACCTCCCCCTCTATGCCTTGCGGTAATGATTCCTCTGGAATTACGACCTTTACCACAACGGTGCCGTCCATGGATCAAATTATTTCGTGGATTGGATTTCACTTGCCTGTCTACGGTTCCCTTGCGTGTGCTCGGGATAGGTGTTTTGTATAAATGTTTCGCCGTATTATTAAGTATTCTCCTTTAGTTTTTTTCTCTATCTAGAAGTGGAATAGAATAACCCGGTTGAAGGGTAATGATCATACGTCTGTAATGCATTGTATGGCCCAGAATAGGTCCTATTCTTCTACCTTTTCCAGGTAGTCGATGGCTATTCACAGCTACCACCTTAACACCAAAGAAGAGTTCGACCCAATGCTTTATTTCTGTCTTAGTGAATCCCGATTCGACATTAAAAGTATATTGATTCTTTCCCAATAAACGAAGACTTTTTTCTGTAAATACTGCGTATTTGATTCCATCCATAAATCGACTTTCCCTCCTATGCTCTGAGTTCCAGTATCGATAAGAATTCGAGTTCTTATTGTTCTTATGTTATGGTATGAATATACCATACCAATTCGTTATGTATGGATGATGGATGAGATTCCATGGATAGAGAGCCAGTTCCAATAGACTTATGGAATGTTCCCGTTCGTGTGCATCCAGCAGGAATTGAACCCGCAAATTTACCAATTATGAGTTGGGCGCTTTAACCATTCAGCCATGGATGCTTAACAGGGATCATCGTACATCGTAAATAACCAATTTTCATATAGAAAGACATATCATAGAAAAATGAAATCGAAAATATTCCGAGATGGCAAATATTCGGAGATGACTATGAAAACACCTCTCTGGATCCTCGAATTGAAAGAGAGATTGAGAGGGATCAAGAATCCTAATTCTCGCTATTTGGAATGGATCCAATTCTATTGAGTCTGACTCATAGTGATCATTTCTCTTTAGCAAAGAATGACCTTGGTTATCAAAGGATTGAACAACCGGGATCCATTTACTTATGATACCTAGTTGGCATTGATAACAAGGATCTAATGAATTATGAGTTTAATAGATCCTCTTTAGCAGAAAGACGTATATTCCTTGCTCATTATCAGACAATCACTTATTCCCAAACCTCGTGTGGGACTAATCGTTTTCATTTACCATCTCATGGAAAACCCTTTTCGTTCCGCTTAGCCCTATCGGGTATTTTAGTGATAGGTTCTGTAGGAACTGGACGATCCTATTTGGTCAAATACCTAACGAAAAATTACGATTTTCCTTTCATTAAGGTACGAGGGCTTCTTATTCCACAAGAACGAAAGCACCTTTTCATTCTTTCATATACTAGGGGTTTTTACTTGGAAAAGACAATGTTCCATACTAAAGGATTCGGGTCCATAACCACGAGTTCCAGTGCACTAGATCTTGTAGCACTTAGCAACGAAGCCCTATCCATTAGTATTCCACATAAGAAATCCATTCTAGAAAAAAATACAATTAGATTAGCTCTTCATAGACAAACTTGGGGTTTGCGAGCCAAGGTAAGATCGGCTCGGGATCATGGGACCCTTTTCTATCAGATAGGAGGGGCTCTTGTACAAAATAGACTTACTAAGTAATAACCCCATAGAATCTATCTATATAAAGATAAAG